>NC_054084.1:16125006-16425006 GCF_017562075.2 Anopheles merus
GTTCAATTATTATTATAATTTAGGACCATTACCCCTAACCAGTTTTACATGAACTGTGACGTCAAGTGGAAAGCAAAGTGGCCTCTTTTCTTTATAAATATTTTATACGGAAATATACAGTAACACGTTGTAGCTTTTCCTTGAAAAATTAAACTCACATTTATTTATGGTCCATTCCACCGTCTCAGTTGAATATCCTTTTCACGTGCTTTAGATTAAACGCCATTTACCCGGTATGTCCGTGTATATAACCGGCACACCGTAACACAGCATCAAACCTACTCCTACTAGTGGAGCTTTCCATCCCGTCACCAAAACAAACATACTTCCTTTCTCCCTTATTTTTTCGCATTTTGAGACTTTCCCGAGCTTGAAGAAGCTTTACGCTGGCACGCTGCTGGCGCTGCCTGGGTCCTGTGCTGATGCTATTATATCTATTTACCTACGCGCCGGGATACTCAAAGGACCTTGCTCTGCTCTCTTTCTCTCTCTCTTACTTGCGTCAGAAGTAAAGAGCAGCTTGCTTTCTCCCGAGAACGAAGGGGAAGCTAGTTATGTTTAGTGCTAAAACAACAAAACCTTCCTTGCTGTGCTCTCCTCTCGAGGAAATGGCAAAATAAGGAACAGGAATAGTAGTCGCTAGGATGTTTCTGCTGGGCCCTTCTTCTCTCATCATTCAAACACACACATACAAAATTGTACAATTTGTTGAGAAAACGTTTCCACATTTTCCTACACACACCCAGAAGGAAAGCTGTTTCTGGCACTTCCGGCATCATTGAATGGTGCGCAGTGCTTTCGGACCAATAGCCGCTTCAGCTTCTCTTCCGCCTGGCCACCTAAAATGCGCTCATGTTTCTCGTGTCGCTCGAGGCATAGTGTGTGCGTAAGCTTTTCCCGCCCTTTTATGTTTCCGTTGTATGTTTTTGGAGTTCGTTGGACTTTCTCGATCGATCGCGAAACGGCGTCGGTGTTTGTTGAGCTTTCCTTGCGGGGGTTTTTTCCCTTCCTGTTGGTTTAGGATTAATATAAGGAAGTGTACAGAAGTGTACAAAAGTATTTGTAATTCCTGCAATACGCTGAAGGGTGTGGGCAGATGCTATTCTTTACATCTAAACAAACTGATAGGTCAATATTGTTTCAATCAACCCCGCGTCGACTGGGTGACTCTCCCGGCCCGTTTGCTGTCGTTCAGTTTGGTTCACTTCCTGGGGACTTCCTCCCTATTTTTTACGCTCTTTCGCTCACGGCGAAGGTCGATCACACGCACGCTCTCGTTGTCGGATGCTCAGTGGTGCTGTCCTGGCCAACACCCCGATGCCGGGATTTCGGGACGGATTTTCGTCGTCCTTGCAGCCCCTGCAGCAAGAAGCTACCGCGCGAGACACACTGCAGTAAAACGCCTGAAGGGGAAACGAAAGCGCCCAGCACTCTTCCCGGTGCGGGTTTGGTGCGGTTTGGTCGATGAAGCTGAGGCATCACAATCACAACAGTGCAAGGGCAATGGTGCAGCAAGAAGGATGTGTGTGTGTGTGGTGGGTTTCCGCTTTTCCTCTTGGCCGTTCTTTTTTCGATGGGGTTAAAGTGTTGCAAAGAAGCAGCACGTGCTCTAGTGGTGTGACGCGGTGTTTCGGTTTTGGTTTGGTGCTTTGGTGGAAAACGTGCAGTTTTCGCAAGGGATGACGACGCGAACAGGTTAAGCCAGATCATCAAAATCGTGCTTTGCTGGTGGGATCGTTAGTGAGTGCAAGTGTCCGCAAATGTAGCAGTGGAGCTTTTGTTTGTGAAAGGATGTTTTGAAGGGAGAAGATGGAAGCGTATTCCTTTTATGTCGATTCTACTAAAACACACTAAAAGCTCGAGGGGTTGCTTTTATTGTAATTTAATGAATGCTAAACAAATGGAATGCTCGATAATGCTGCTATTTATTTAAGTTTATTTATTCCCGTCGAACTTAATGCTCTTTCATCAGAATGCCAACTTATTTATGTCGCAGTTTATCTTCGAGTCGAATTGTCTGTAAAAGGAGTTTGTGAAACAGATCGCAAACATATTCAGTCGTTTATGTCAATTTAATTACGTTTTAGCAAAAAACATCATAGAATATCTCAATAATTATCTTGAAAAATTACACAAAATTCAATAAGCATAAAGTCAATGAAAATCAAATCAAGAGAAAGCATTAGATAAAAAAATATAATACAAATTATGAAAACAAAAAAAAGAAGAATATTTGCTAACTAAGTGCAAAAAGATCGAACGAAGACCAATAATTTTCTAGTATCATCTTATCCAAACAAAATATAATATTGGAAATATCAAATCCAACATCGACATAATTTCAAAAATAAAAATATAAATATAAATATTACTTTCCACATATTTTTAATGCAAGTAACCATTTAACACTAAAATGATCTGTTTTATCCAAGCAATTTAATCGTTTTCGGTTGTACATGGCAGGGTCGGTCTGGTGGCACAGTCATCAGCTCGTACGACTTTACAACATGCCCGTCATGGGCTCAAACCCCGAATTTACCGTGCCATACACCATATGTAGAGACTGACTATCATGCTATGGTAACAACAATACCAGGGGTTTCCAAGTCAGTTTCGAATCTAATTATTGTTATTCGCCGCATGCAAAATGTTGTTCCATATCGATCTGACATTTCATTTCCATCATAATAATTTTTAATTTCTTCAGCATGATTTTCAACACGACTCTAGCTGGATTGAGTTTGACAGTTCTTTGTTATGTGTTGAAAGTGAAATTTCATTTTGAAACAAATAAACCATTTGACAGCTGTTGAAAAACATCTTGGAGGCGGTGCATAATTATGTTTACATTCGTAGCTGCCTTGGAATACCCTGGAAGTCACTGAAAGTCAAGCTCACACTTCACTAGTGGGTACGGGTAGGCCTTGATCGACAACGGTTGTCGTTTGTGCCAAAGAGGTGAAGAGAGAAGAAGAGTTTTTTTTCGTTTTCATATTCGTAAAAACCTTTTGCAACTTTGTCAATAGGTACGTTTACACACAAATGAGATGTGTGAACAGGGCTTGCGATAATTTTTAGTGAAATATTTCATAAAACTTTAAAATTCAATTATTTTTTTTTCTTTTTTATATGGGCTCGAAATACGTATCGCCACTAAAGCATCCGACACCTAACACACTGGGGTGGTCGAAAATGACTAAACAAAGTTTAGTGGACTCTCAATGTATTTTTATATAAGTATTATCTAAAACTTATAACTTTACATTATTGCAAAATATTTTGTTTAATTGATTCAACTCTCGAAAGCTTTATTAAATTCAAATATAAACTCATTTTCAGTAAGTTTGACACCCCTGGTTGTATATAGATAGTATCATAGTGCCCGCATACATACGAACCCCTCTCAGCATGTCGGTTAGTTTATCGATATGAAAACAAAAACGTCTTCCGGTGTGTCCCCACCCCTCCCCCAGCAGAGCCCATTCGATATGTGTACCGTCCCCGGTTTATTGTATCCCAGAAGAAGAAGGTGCGTGCGACAGATAACATCGCCGGAAACGTCATCAAAAATCCGCGCTTATAGCTCGTAAAGATTGCCACCTATCCGGGTTTTTAAAACCTTCCCAATCGATGACGAAATCCGTGCGAGTGTGTGTGTGTGTTGGTGCTGTGCTGCGTTTGTCCTCAAATGACGTTCCTTCCGAAGGGTCGTTAAGATGGTACAATAAATTCCGCACCACGCAGGTTGACACAAACGCACCACCGTGTGGCGAGCTTTCGGTGTGAGCTCTCAAGCAAATCACACTAGCTTTATATTGGGCTTGTGTTGTGTTTTTCGGGGGTTGTTCGCTGCTCCGTGCACCACACACTATTGAGTTGTTTTGTGTGTCCTGGCGCCGTGTACAAATATATTAAAGGTAACCTTTTTTGCGAAGTATATAAGGCAGAGATTGTGACGCGCGTGTTGTGCTGCTCTTCGCGAACGACGGCTAACTTCTGCTAGCTTCTGCGGAGCGGCTTCATTTAAAGTCACTTCACGTCGTTCTTCCGATCATAATCATCGTCATCGGTGGTGTGGCGTTTCTAAGCAACCCGCGCGCTACGTTGTTCGTTGAACCTGTTTTGTGTACCAGGGGAATGGAATCTTCTTTTGGAGGAGGAGGAGGAGGAGGAGGAAGACGAGGGCCTGGTGGTGGCTGTAGTCGTCTAATATATCTAATGCAAATAAATGTTTTGCTGCTGCCTTTCCCGGGACTGTATGCTTCGGCGGCCGCTTATCCGGCAACACATTGATAAGTATATGGAGAATACTGATAAGCGCAATATTGCGGATGTCGTCGGAATATATACTGCGTTTTGTTTTGAATTTCGATCACACAAATGGATTGTTTTATGAGAATGATTTTAGGATATGGAACGATTTAAATATTACCTATCCTGCTCCAGATTTAGCTTGATTTTTTTGTTTGATACTTTAAGGCAATGTTAGTGCATCGCAATATTTAGAATATTTGCAATTTACTGCAAAGTATTTACGTACATCATCATTCTCGTTGAGACGTCATACGATGTCATTGATTGAAAAGATAGGAAAAAGATCATTTAAAAACGAAATTTTATACAAGTTTTGCTTTTAAATTCAAGATCCAATAACATCCTTGATTTAAAAAAAAACCCTTTCACTCACAAAAAAGTAATAACATAATTATTTTATTATTATTTTATTCACAAGAAATATCTGCCCAGCACCGCTGCAAAACGTGGCTCTTTGTTAAGACCACAGCCTCAGCTCGACCGCGGCACGTTCGCTTACACTCACACACTGCTGCTTAGAATAAGGGGTGGTTTTCCCCTACTTCTCTAATACACTTTTAAAGCTCACACACCCCGTATTTCATTGACGGCCGTTCAAACTTGAGCCACTCTCGCTTAACATTTTTCCGCTCTCTGTTTGCGCTTCGCTCTCCCGCCACTGTCTTACAGGGTTCGTTGCCGACCGATAGGGTGATTAGCATTTTACCCTTAGGATTGAAAATAAAAAAAGGCTGATGAGACCAATTGGCAATAAGTCGCTTTAAAAAAAATACGTTTGTGGGACGTTTTCCGTCAAGAGTGTAAAGCAGATTAAATTTGTTTATATATTTTTTGTTCTATTTTATGTCACGAAAAGATCAGATCAGATGTAAGTGTTCAGATCCAAGCGTTAGCATTTTTATATATTTTTGATACCATCTGCCATCTGTATCTTCTCAAATCATCTGTAAAAATTGTTTAATGAAGTTTTTACCCGTATTTACAAAAAATTTGGGTACTATAATATCAAATAGAATTTGCTTTTTTATAGAGACTATAGAAATAGACTAGCACTTCTACATTGCAATTGAATAACCTTACAAAATATTGTTAAACAACTAAATAACGTAGTATCATTAAAAGATATTGAAGGGAGATATTTTATAAATAGATATCATACAAATTGTCTATCGTATTTTATGATTTCCTCAAATATGTTGTCGTATATGCATTCTATTTTTCTGCTTGCATTACTGGCATGTTCTAAAGGTCCTCAATTTAAGTGAGAGTCCCATTAAAATTTATGTAAAACAATACGTAAATTTACTAGCTCGTGTTTATTCGTTTAATTGCTGTGGTGACTGAAATTAAATTTTTAAAAAACTTTTTTCATAAAATATAAAATTCACCCCGACAAACCCTTTCCAAAAGAGCAAAACTACGATACTTCTCCTTCAAGTGTGTGCAAGTTTCTTGGGCCCAGCTGCCTGTTTGTGTATGTGTGCGTGTATTTTTTCTTGTTCCGCGTTTGTATTGCGTCGCTTCTGGCAGCTGGGTCCAAAGATGACGACGACAGCGGCCCTGCGCTGAAGGGTGGTGGGAGTTTGTTATTCTCTTGTACTGTTGTGTCGGTTAGGGTTGTTTTTTTCTTCTTCTGTGTTTTGCTTTTCCCTACTCTACCCGCGCCCGTACGATTTGTCTCCCTCGTGTTTCGGCTCTACGGCAGTGTTCCAACGCGCTCGCTCGTGTCAGTACGATCAGAGTTTTGTAGCCGGGCGCACACGCCAGGCAAACCCAGCAGCAGCAGCAGCAGCAGCAGCACCAGCGCGCGTGTGTGTTGGACCGCGAATGTGCCGCGCTACGATTTGTGTTTCTTCCGGCTGTGCTGTTTCGGCGGGGCCCGCGTTGTTTTGATTGACAGAAACATACGGTAGTAGTAGGACGGGAGGAAGGTTTGTGCGCTAACGGCGGAGCGGGGCAGCGGTCTATTTGCATCGAGGGATGTCGAAAGTTCACAGCGAAATTTAACCATGTGCCAGATTCTCGTAAGTGTGTTGTTTTCCGTAAAGCGTAAAGCGTCCGATTTGTGTGTTGTTTGTAGTGCAGCAAGCGTACCAACCAAAAAAACGGTTATTTAAGTGAGTGTGCAGCATTAGTTTTGGATTTGGATAATTAAAATTCCTCAACCCGTCGAAAGCTTCGATCGGCTTAAAAAATAGAGAAAAAGAGCGTGCGTTTTTTTAAGCCAGTTTCGGTCTCCGGAAAACACGGCGCAAAAGTGAAGTGCATTCTTTCGCCGTCTGGATTTGCCAGCGCAAATGGAATCCACTCGACACAGAAAGCAATACTCCGGAAAGCCACTTGCGTCGCTTGCCGAGCCGGCGGCCAGAGCACTAAATGGAGCACCGCACCATGGAATGTCCTTTTTTGGAACGGAGGGAATAGAGGGCGCGATCAGTGCTAGTGGTGTGGTGTGTGGGGCTTTTGATGCTGGCGCAACTATTAGCAAAGTGGAGTGGCAAAAAAAAAGAGGGCCAAAGGGGGCAATAATGCAATCGTGTGCAATGCAAGAAGGCGGTGTGAAGCCATCTGTGTGTTTTGTGTGTGTGTGTGTTTTTGTGTTTGCCTTTAAGGTATCGCTCAAGTGTCTAATTACCCTGTGTGCGATCGAGTGTGTTGTGTGTGTGTGCTTGAAGAGAGAAGAAAGAGAGCGAAATCTTCCGTTGTCTCATCTCCGTTTCTTGATTTACGATCAGTTTTGCAGTTTATGTGTGTGCTGTGCTCTCTCTCTCTCTCTGTGTATGTGTCACTCGATTGCTGTGAAACGAACGTCTCTATTACTATTATTGCTACTATTAACGACAATTGCACGTCGCCTGGCTGTAGTTAGTAGCTGCACTTTACCACCCCTCCGTTTTGGTGGTCATTTTTTTACTATTTCCTGTTTCTCCTCCTGTGGCAATTGATCACGAGGAAAAAGTGACAGTTGTGGTGTTGTGGCGTTGCAGCAACAGCAGCCCCACAAGTGTTGTGAGATGTGACATGAGATGAGATTAGAGGAAGAAGGCAGGCAGAAACCAAACTCATACATGCGCAAAATATCGTCATTTTATGGTAGATGCAGCGGCAGTGTAACAGGAACAGCAGCAACAACAGCAACAGCACACGGGTAAAGCAATATCTGGCAGGGAATATCAAATTAAAACATTCAATTCCGGCACTGGACGTGATGGTTACTCTTCTGGAACGGAACGGAAGCCAAACAAAAAGAAAACCTCCAAACGAAAACGACAGCAACAGTCAGCAGCAGTCAGAGGAGTCATTCCAGTGTCAATTGCGTTCCCCAAAATTGACCATTAATTCCTTCCTTCTGCCTTCTTGAACTTTGTCTTGAAGTCTCCAAAGATCTTTTTTTCTGTCTTTAGCCTTTCGATTAATTAATCAACGACACACACACACACATACACGAACTGGTGCGACACAAAACTTTGCCGCGTGTCGGAGGCAGCAAATTAACGCGCAAAGTTTGCGTTTTATTCGCTTAGCGTAACACACAAAAAAAAGCTTCTTTCCCTACTGCAGCAACAAACGGTTTGCTTCATCGACCTGTTGCGAATAATTCCTTTGTACACCACCCTGCCTGCAAACGTAACGTGTTTGGGAAGAGTTGTTGGGCCCGAAATGTGTTTGTGTGTACCGCTATTTGCTGCACCACACGCATGAGTCACATGATCAACGCGCCACAGGCCCCACGACGCCGATTATCTTTTAGGCTGAGCGTATCTTAAATTAAAAAACGGAAAAGAAGAAAAAAACAACAACAACTACAACACGGCCTTGCAATGATAAAGCCTTCGTCGCAACCGTCATCTCTCGATTGGAGGGTATTTTTTGTGCTGTTTCCCTCCCCAAGTCAAGTGGGAGTTTCTGAGAAATTCAGCAAAATGTGCTGGCATTTTGTGCTGGGCGGTCGAATTATGACCACTTAGCAGGTTTGGCATTTCGTACGCAACGAAGCGCGAAGTATGAAGCTAAGGCAATGCGTAATGCGGAAGATGGAAGATTTCTCGAGAATTGTGCTGTCGCTTAAAGTGGAGGAAACGACAATAGTTATTCTTTAAGGCTGTGAATGGTCGTATTTCAGCATCAATCGAAAGTCGAAAAGTGTAATGGGGGAAACAAACCTCTTAAAGCAGAAGGTGGAGTGACCTCTTCGTGCATTTTATTTATCCATATCTAAGTCCGTTGAATGATTATGAATTGAAATACATTTTATTAGCTAGAAATGGGATAGTATTTAAAGGCACTTTGGCGATTCTTATTGGGTGTTTAGTGTCGTGGAATAAGAGTTCCGGAATGGTGCCGTTCAGAGCGTGTAGGTATTGTGTACAACGGGTTGTGGGTTAGAATCTTGTCTAGACCACAATTGAAGATTTTTCTAATTTAGTTTACTTGGAAGGAATTTACTTTACGAGGATTTTAGTAATTATGTGTTCTGGCCACATAAATAGTTTCATAAAGAATAGCATGAATTAAATACTATAGTTATATATTTTCTTTAAAAAGGAATATATACTTTTTATGGAGAAAATATTACTTTGATTGAAACATTCAATCTATTCTCTTAAAATGTTCGTCTTATCTTCTTGGTGAAAGTCGCTCGACATACGAAAGCCAAAACAGATGCACCCAAGCGTTCCAGTAAACCTTTATAATTTTGAAACAACAGCCACAACGACTCAACTGCCCGCTCACACCCGCATATGGTACGGTAGCCGGCCGGCTCTACCCCGGTCCCTAATGGTTCCAGCTAAAATATGTCTCCCATGTGTTACTGGACGAAGGTGATACTTCGTGAATGTTTGGCTTTCCGAAACAACGACCGGAATTTGTGACCGCTTTACACCGCCTGTCGCACCGAATGTGCATTGGTGCGATGCAGAATTTGTGCAATCAAGTAGAATGGGCCACCGCGGTTCGTTCTTCGTTCTTACTGTTTCACTGAGCGGCCGTTTTTTATCCCGGGCCATTCCAAAAGGGGTCACTTTTAATTCTCGATTCCCATTTGCACAAAATAACAACTTACTTCCCTTCGTCGTCGTCGTCGTTCGTGGCAAATGCAGTAAACAAACGCGCGCAACTGCAACAGTAAGTGAGGGCAAAAAAGGAATGTCACAACACACGAGTTTCGCCTGCCCGGGTGACTCATTGTATATTGCAATGGCGCAAATGTGCAACTACTGTGCAGTCCATACTTCGCAACAAAAAAAGCTCAATTGTGCGTGCAATTCCCTTGCGTGTGGTGTGCTATGGCGTTGTTTCCATCACATCGAAGGGTTTGATAACTTGGCGAGTTGTTGGTACAGAACATTCCAGAATTTGGGGATGTTTGTGTACTAAATGTGGCTTTTATTTGGACAAGTGTGGGGACACTCTGTACATCTCTGTAGCTTAGAGAATCCATTTCTAGATTTTCAATTCAAATTTCCGTTCAATTCAGCTCGTCTCCAATGTTAAACCATCATCGTGGATAGACCCTTGAAGATTTGTATTTTTTTCTTCGATTAGCTTCTATTTCCATTATGGCAAGAATGTTGAACACACATCAAACACTGAGAGCGCTACAAAAGGACCTCCTGCAGCTCGCAAACTGTAGCAGCTGTAGGAGCTTTTCCAAAGAACTTAGTAGCAATCTATCATACGGCGCAATTTGTCTTGGAATCGAATATCCCAAATCCTTGAGATGGCTATGACATGAGCAAAGGCGGAAAACGTTTCCAAAAATTCAATCATTCTTTATTCCATTTCTTTTTCGTTCAAGAAACCCCTTAAACTCGATCTATCCTTTCGGATGGATTTAGCATCCATTGGTTAACCATCGTGTCTTCTGGTGTGATGCTCGATAAGAGCAAAAGACCCCCACACGGTTATTCATGCCATGTAACCCTTCCGTTAGCAAAATGGCAGCAACTTGCTGTGAATCATCTGGTGGTTCGCTTTGTTTATTTACACTTGCCGAGCATAGATTAGGACAACGGCCGAGCGTGCGTGTTCTTCAAACTGTGTGTGAGTGTGTTGCATGAATGTACATTTCACAGTTGTGCGAGCCCGAGAACAACCCAAACACGCATGAACGCATGGGCTTGAAGAACATAAAACCATATCGCTTTTGCAAGCAGCAACTACGGAGTGTATACTGCTCCGTTTCTTTGTTTCTCGATAAGTAAGCCATTAGGAAACAACGGACCCGCGTCTTTTTTTTTCGCAAACGAACCCCCACAATATGGTGGTGGTGGGTGGGCAATAAGTCGTAGCAACTTGTTTGCTTGAAGGCTTTTATTTCATCGTAAACTAACGCCGCTCGGGGCCCCTTTGTCTTCTGTTTGTGTACGTATAACGTTCGTCTTTTTCGGTGAATGATTACGCGCATCGCACATTTTTCACACGTCCTGCCGGTTTGGTTTGAACTTTCTCTTTGTTCTTCTCGCGTACTTTCGCGCTGCTGATAGTTTCTTCAAAAAGGTCGCAGCGCGCGCTTCCATCGAAGCGTTGACGGCGGCAGAAGATTTACGATCGAGAAAAACGGGCGCTTGATTTGCTCGTGCTGTGCAAGGCGAGTTCTCTGAAAGTGATAAGAAAGTGAGATGAATTAAAAAAAAAAAGGTTTGTTAGTCAGAACTTCCTGTGGTGTTATGCTGCTGCTGCTGCTGCTGCTGACCATTTCCGTCCTCTGATCTTATCTCTGGACGAAGCGCACGCGTGGTGTGGTGCCAGTGTGTTTTGCAATGCTTTATGAGTTCTTCCTCTGGCATTTGGAGTTGATTCGTTGCAGAAAAACAAAATCACTCGCACATTACTTTTCTATGTCCTTCGCTTTTCCTAGCGGGGGAGAAAAAAAGGGGACTGAATGGGTGGATTTAATCTCAAAAATAGAAGTAGCAGTACTAGTGCTAGTTGCTCCCATGCATGTGCCTTCATGTGTGAATAGTTGCCTTCACATGATTCTACATCGCACACGACGTGTCAGTTTTATAATGCTTTGCTAGGTGTTCATTATGATAATGAGCAGCAGTGGCTGGCTGAATGTCCGTCCTCCTCCCCCCGTCGTTTGTAGGTGACATATTTTTAATGACTTGGCTGTCGTTGGAGAGTGCATAATGCAAGTAAGCAACAGCAGCACGAAGAAGAAAAAAAAAACTATCATCACACAAAAACTGCAATCTCACTCTCACTTTGCAATATTGGAACGACAACAGGAAAAAAGAACTTCATTTGCGGTGGCTTTGCTGCTTGCTGCCAATCTCTTATTGTATGCAGGGCATAATAATTTGCCGTCCTTTCTTGGGCCGCCGTCTCTTATCGCAATGTGTTACTCGCTGGTGGTGGTTATTATTATTATCGAAAAAGGAATGCAAGCGAGGAAAGGAACAAAAACACATCCCCTTACAACTGGGCTTGTGGTTGACGATAATGGTGTGGCGTACCGCGCGCGCACACACATCATATGCGCCAACAGATTAGATAAGTCGAACTGTGTTAGCCTGAACTGAAAGACGGCCTCACTTGGGTCTAGCATGAGCATGGTGGTAAGAGATGGTTCGTCCCCATACAATCTATTGTTCGTCCTACAACGTGCCATTCCAAATGACCTTCGAAATAAAGAAATCTCAGCCTTTTCTCCCTAGCACGGTAGCAGCTAAAGGGTGCTCCTGCTGCCGACAGGGGAAAAAAGAGTGACACAAGATTGACACGATTAGATAAAATGTTGAACCAGCACGCGAGAGGAGGTGTCGCTGATCGTTCGGTAGCAGATATCGTTACGCGTTACATAATTTGTTTGATGACTTTTTTTTTCCTGTCTGTTCAACATGCAAAGTAATTCCGCCCGATGATGAAGTCATTGAGGATATAGAAAATCGATGCAAAAGTCTCAATTGCGGCGAAAGTGTCTAGTGGTGGTGGCAAAACATATAAATGAAGCGCTTTCTCAATCTCTGATTGACACGAAGAAGGAAAGCTTCTTCGCAAAGGGTTTTGACACGTCCCATTCATCCACAGCACATCCAACCTCGGGTGGAATGCCTTAGTGGAAGCACTTTCAGCCAGGATATCTTCCAAGGGAGGAAAATTAATATGACACACGATGCCTGCCGCCTGCACACTGTTGCTGCGCATTTGCATTCCGTTTGGCTTTTTGCTAACGCCGCAAAGACACGTTCACTCACAGTCGAGTATCGCCTCACCGCAAACGCTACGAACCGTGCATACTGGATGTGCATTTTGGTTGCACCGGATGCAAGTAATGCTTCTGCTAAAGCTGACACTGTCCCTCCTCTGTGGGTGGAAAGTGGGAGAGCTGGGAGATGGTGGAAGAAATTTCAACCGAAGATAACGAAACCGAAAACGGCTATTAGGTGTAGTGTGTGTGTGTGTGTTCCATGTTGCTACCTGGCTTCGATGTGGGTACGGTTCAATGAACTTTGCTGTAGGACCTGCTGAACCTGCTAGACCGAAAACATGTACAAAAAAAAACGGGAACGATTAATACCGTAAATTGATAGCTACTAGGTAGGACTTGGCTTGGTGTGTCAGTTTGTTGGTGTGAAGAAGTGATGACCCTGCAAGTGGCGGCTGCTTCTTCCGTCCTACGGCAGGTGGTTGATTGTCCGCTTTATGCTGCGCAAGTACTTTCAAGCAACAGTGTGGAGTTGTCGTGCAATCGATTAAGTTAGCGTTATATATGATTAAAAGGTACTTGAAAGGCATATGGTCGATAGGCAGGAGTATCGATCGCCTTTAGATGGTGTATTGTTTGAACCATCGGAGAGTCTGTAAAGGCGTATGAGAATGAGAGGGATATTGACGAGTAATGGAGAGAAAAAAAATCGACTCAAATTACTAATTTAAATTACGTTCAAAAACAAGTCAAGATTGTTCGTCTGTTATTTAAAAAAAATATTAAGTAGTTTTGGATATAATTATTAAAAAATAATGTGAAATATTAAGCTTATTAAACCAGATGACAGTAAATTCACCTTCTCTAAGAATACAATTTCATGCCAAATCTTTAAACGATCGTCAGCGAGAATTTATCCGGAAATGGTAATACAGATTATTAAAAGAGCAAATTAAACTTACTCCTTAGAAAATGCAATTACCTGTTTGTGTGTTAATGTACTGAACATCATATGTATGTCCTTCTGTGCCTTGTTTAACTGATGGCTGGCGATGTCTACAACGCTCAACTACGGCCAAAGTCTGTTGTATGTTAAGAACTCCAAATTTGTCTGAATCTTTATTTAAGGTTTCCGGTAGCAATTCTTTGAATTCAATTGAATTCTTTTTGAAAGATACCTGTATTAGTAACCAATCTAACTCTATTTACTGATTGATTATGATATTTATAATCTATTCTAACTTCTTTCTATACCCCAGTTGGTGCATTCAATGCTACCAAGAGGTGAAGATGAGAATCTTGTTTATTTGAAGGGGACCAATACAGAGTGAATTTTTAGGCTCAGATTGGTTACGTTCAAAACTTTCTTGGACCTTAACTCAATCGTCCACGTTGCATGAACTTCTACACATCCCCTTGCTTAAGGAAAGCATTTTAAAATCTTTTCTTTTATTACTAAATCCTTTCCTTACGGAAAAAAACCCTTGCTGGCAATTTTATTCCACGGTACATGAATTTACATGAGTAAGAACCGCTTAATTTTTTGTATTCCCCTCTTTTCTTGAATACATTAAAATAATTACAAACTTCTCCAGGATCCTGTGGAATTGGAATGAGCCTCTGAGCGCCGTGTCCTCGCTCGGCGGAAGTGGCAACGTTGCTCCTTCTGCTGCATCGCTCGTAAATAGCACCACCGCGCCAAACCCCTTTTGGGTTTTTGGTCGTTTGATTCGATTTAACTTAACTAACTGTACTTTACTTCTCTCTTCCTTCTTGCGACTTCCTCTACCCCTCGGGTCGGCCGAAGAAGTACTGTCGTGGAATGCTTAACGTGGTTTAGCGCTCTATGCTAACTACGTGGCGCAGTCACTGCCGGTGTAGCGCAGTAACTGCCGCTTCAATTGCTTCAAATCCCGCTCTAGTCCTGCTTAACAAAAAAAAAAAAAAGCGAAAAAGTGTCGAAGCGAAGAAGCTAAACTGGATTTTAAAAATATGCTAAAAAGGAGAAAGGTTCCCGAACGGTCCCGAAAATGGACAAAGAGTAAAAGAGCCCTGACAAGGATTCTTGGCACGCGCGTAGAGCGCACCTAGTTCCTCAGTTGCGTAGAATGGGAATTGTTCTGTTCCGAGAAGGTCACTCGCGCGCTGCACGTGGTTTTTTGTTACTGTGTGTCTATGCTTTTTCTACTGCTTTTGGAGTTACGAGTGAGAAAAAAAAACGAACCGTGGATGGTAGAATGAACATTTGAAGACATCTACGACGTATCAATGGATGATCCAGTGGCAAACAAAAACCCCGACTCAACATTGGGTGAAAAAAATAAAATACCTCTAACATCGACACCGAAGCAAGAGCACATATATGTGCGTAGCATATGTGAACAAGACAACACTCCCGCTCGTTCCCAACAGTTCTCCTGGTGCCATCTGTGTGTACCTCACAATTGTCGTTACCATTAATCGTATGCGGGTGCGGATGAGGATGTGAGACAAGAATGTCTCACTTCTTCTACCTTGTTCGCCCCGGCAGCGAACGTTTGCCGCGGAGCTATTCGCTTTTCGCATTCCCGCAAGACGTACCACACTGCACCGCGCAAGAGGAAAACTATTAAAACGAGCGTGGAAATTAGTTTGTTTAAGGCGTGCGTTCGCTTCTTGCATGTGTCGGATGGAATGTGGCTGTGTGTGCCGTGGGTAGGTAGGATTTGCTATATTGAATCCGCACCTAATGTAATGTCAGTAGCGAGGTGTGTGTACGTAAAGGTCTTCCATCTCTCGACGGGTAGATCAGCGACAGCAGTAGCATGGCGAGCTTGACATTCCTTCGAACGGCACTCGCGAGATGGTGCGCTGCGATTTCCGATGAATATTGATGTGACACTCTGGAGTGAAGCTTGTCATCCACCGTTACACCCTGCCGGCACCGGGGAGAACAGGAATTAAAGCAGAGCAAACAACACAAAACCGTCGCATCCCGAAGCACCATCCGGCGCCCTATACCTGGCCGGCCTGACTGCGTAAAGACAGCTTGACTTTGAGTATTTTGGTTGAATTCTTGGTTCATTGAACTACACATCGGTAAGGGCATATAGAGGTGTACGTTTGAGATTGAGTACCTACGACACCCGAAATGGTTTACCCCACATATTGATATGCTTGGGCTGCGGTTAATGCGACGATGCTGCCTGTTTGTGTGTGTATCTGTCGTTTGGAAGAACCGAAAGCATGTTTCTCTTTTTGGCGTTTTTGCCAGTTTCTGTAATACATTCTGCATGAACTTCCCTCTACCACCTCAGATCAATATATCTGTGTGCGTTGCTGTTCTTGCATAAATTATCATAAACAGAGACTCCTGCGGCCCGGTCTTTTCGGGTAAGGTTCTAGAAGCATGCAGAAATGCGAGAGAAGCGAGAAAGAAGAAGAAGAAAAAACCCTGAAAGAACCAATAAAATGTGTCTGCTCATCGATTTTCGTTCGCACACACATGCATAGCAGAGCACACATTGCTCTCCGTGTGTTGCCGATGCCGACAAGCACATCGCAGTCACCGATGGAAAGGACTTTATCGAAGGGATTGCCTTTTTGCTGGTGTGCCGGTAAGTTTATGTGTCCCAGTTCCGGTCCAGTTACACCGCGTTGACTCGGATAGCATCTTTCCCGCCCGTTCGTGGCTAAAGCCAATCGGGAGTGGGCACCATCTGGCAACCAGAAGCTTTCAGTGTAATGGGCTGGGATACACCCCTCCATCACACATTGGAACAGCATGGCTCGGACTCGGCCCTGGGCTGGGTGTCGTTGAGTGACGCACTGTCGCGTTTAGCGGGTCAGCACAGTTTGAAGAGCCAGCAGTTGTGTCGTTTATCAGTTTTTTTTATTCGTAGTTGTGTTTGTAAAAAAATAAATAAATAAACAAAAGAAATATGCAGCTGCAACGGAAACGTGATCGCGGGTGCAGGGCACGCTGAGAGAGGTGCAGCGGGAAGAACACAGTGGTGACGTAAAGCGCGTGCTAAATTTGCACCGCGCAAACACCTCTAAACGGGACGGGGACGAGGTTTGGGTGTGCGAGCGAGAGTGACAGGCTCTGGCAATAATAATTGATTGCTTCTGCCAAACGAAATGCGCGCGGTTCTACACAGTGCACGTCAATTGCAACTTCTCGTTTGCTGCTTTTTGCATATATACCATGTGCAATGGACGTGTTTGTGGCAAGAATCTGTCATTTATCGGGTGTTAAAATCAGTTCTAACTGTCCCCCTCTCTGTGGGCACTGTAAGAGAGCTTTGGAATGAAGGTGGACATGAAAAATGTTGCTGAGACGGGATTTTGTTTTGTTTCATGTATTCTAAACGTCGTATTTTGAATTAAATTTGTCTTTACACACCTCAAAAATCTTTTTTATAGCTTTATAAACTTATTTGAAAAGACCGTCCTATATCAGACTTGAACCCATGACCTGCGTTGTATAAGATCGAACGTGATCGCCATCGGCTATTAGAGCGTCAACTCGCTTGTCGCTTAGTTTGGAATCAGTATAATACCTCGTCGAACTCTTGTTATAGATGGTTAAACAAATAAGTTTGTAAAGTATATTTTGAATGATTTTTTCCTGTAAATCGACATATTTAACAACGTCAGAGCCCCTCACCTGAAGTGGCTATAAATTTGGTTCTCGTTTCATAATGTTTTCCCGAACCTCCTTCGTGCCATTCTTCATTTACAGTCCCAAACACCTATGCTTATCGGTAATATTCCTGTGTCTCCCCACAAAACCGCTCCATCCTTTGCCTTTTACCGACATTGTTTTCCCCCATTCATTCTTATTCCATCTTGCTAATTAATCAAATGAAAAGGTATTGTTGCCATAAAACACAGAACTCTGGAATAAAGTTGTACCTTTAGCGATGCTATCAATGGAGAAAAAGCGGGGTCCCGAACCAAAGTTCAGCTTCATTACTGAACCAGTGGGTCGCCGTTTTGTATCCGTAGATTATCGGATCGGACCACTCGGCGAACTTTACTAAAACACTATCCAGCGGGTAGTAGTGCACGATAACACCAATCGATAACGAAATATGCGTTTCCGGGCGAGCGATTCAGGTTAATCCGTTAATGCTCCCGCGGATGTAAATGTCGCGGTGCGTTTGTGTGCGTTTATATTAAAGCTTTTGGACGCGGTTTTTTTTGGAATAAGTTGATTTAAGGTGGATTTCCCTTTCAAAGGTTTGAAAGGATGAAGGAAGGTCGCTACCTCGGAGCATATTATAATTAGTGTAGTATTTTTAGGGTGAATCGAATACCTCTTCAGAATAAAGGGGATATGAATTCATTATACCAGCCGTTGGTTGCGGGCAATAACCCTTCTTGGAGAAGGTCTTGAAGAAGAACCCCTTCGCTTTAAACGGTACACAAACAAACCGCAGAGAACTGGTGTGGTTTATATTTTATTTCGGGAATAAGGATTACTTATTCCAGAAACGCTTAAACATTGGATTATGTTGTAAACAATTTTATGTATGCTTACCATCCTTCCCCGTTTTGGGTTCATCTTGCAATTGAACTCTTCCCGCCGAGAGTGATTGTAAACAATTACAATTGCCTCTTCTGTTTCTTTTGGAGATCTCTCTTCCGGTATTGAATTTTCTTGGTAAACGAACGGACAGACATGGACCCATCTGTTCTCGTCCGTAGTAGGAGTAAACCACACTGGAATTGTAAAATGTATTCCATCTCAGTCCCGTTCGCCAAACGATCGGTTGCAAATTCGTGGGGTTGCCCTGAGTGTGTGTGTCCGTGTTTGACCCAGTTTTGTTTAGGGCGGTGTGGTTCAGAATAACAAAAAAGAGAACGCTAAGAACGAGTGTGACAATCTTCCCCTGGGAACTTGCTATTGCAGAAGAAGACGTAAAACTTCAAAAACTCCCTTCTTTTATTATGGGGATGCGATTTTATCGCTTTCGATTTCGGTTTGCCACTGGCCCTTCTCCCGAAGGGACTTGGGGGTTTTCCTCCAACTTCAGTGCGTGCGCTTACCCTCCCTAACTTCCCGAGAATAGGGACGCCTGGCTTTTTGGGGGTTTTGGATGTTTTGCTCCCTCGGTATCTTGTCGCTTTCAAAGCTCCTCCGGCTGATCCAAGATGTGCGTTGATCTTGTTGTAGTTATCCTATTTGTTGGTGGCTGGTTCGACTTTTTATGAGGTCAAAGAAGTAGCAGAACGTGCCGCCTATAATATGTGAGCCCGCGAGGCAAGTTACTGCCATCCAGAGACAAACGCGAGAAAGAGGATCATTCAAGGGAACGTGTCATCCCGTTTTTTTTTTTTCTTTCGATGAGGAGCAACAAAGTTTCCAGATGCGAAGATATAAGAGCCAGGAGGACCGAAAAGAAGTGTTTCTACTGGTCCCCAATAAAACTGATTATCCCTTTTTCGCCTGCTTTCTCCAGGCGGGAAGTTTTTGGAGGAGGATACCGCCGAAGAGGCAAATCGTATTACGTTCTTTCTCGTACGCGCAAACATATTTTGCTTGGGCGCCCCCATTCCCGGTGGGATTAGAACATAACTCCCGGCTTCCCGTTATGTTCGGTCGATTAAGCAAAGTTTTGGTCCTTCCGTTTGCGCGCTGCACAGTATCTCCCCCTTCCTTTGCTATCAACATATTACATCAACTTCCCCAATTGCTAACCAGTTGGAAAACGGTTATTGGAGAGCTGCTAAAACCCCTTTTGCCACCATCATCATCTACTACGTCGTTATTTCACGTCGATGGACAGACACACACACACTGTACGAGTGGAGGTGGCAAGTGTCTACTACTACTGCCATCCACAACCTTGGCCTCGTCCTTAGCCGCTTTCTACATGACATCAAAACACAAGGAGAAGCGAAAAAAAACCCACACGCATAAATTCGTACCACTCGGCATCTCGCCCATATGGTGTGGAGGTGGTGTGGATGAATTCGTTTAGCGTTGTTTTTTTCGGTTTCGTTGAAGGAGAGATGATGATATCATCGTCGTCATCATCATCATCATCCCCTCGTTTGTCTTCCAGGGGGAGTGGGCAGAGGGTCTTGCTGCCGAGCCGACCAATATGTCTTCATCGTTTCGGAAATTGGAGAAAATATGATGAGATAATAAGCGCCTTCCGCGCTTCTGCCCGTTTTCTTGCATGCCACAGATCGCAGATGACCGCTCCCAGGGATATATACATTTCCGTTTGTGCTTTTATTAGTATTTTTTTCTTGCATAGTTCTATTCACCACCGGCTGGTCACTTGTTAAATGGAGGGGACAGCAGCATCATCAGAATATGCAAAAGCCAGAGCGTGATGATGATCATCATTCTTCTTTTAGCGAAGTGACGTCACACTTCGGTGCGTTCGTTTCTCCCTCTAATTTGTTTGGGAGGTTCTAGGTTGTCCTCAGTAAATCTGCCGGTTGGAGCGGTTGATGTCGGTCGTCGGGGGGTTTTTTTTTTGTTTCAATGCGCACAACAACAAAAAAGTTCTCCATTCAAGAGGAACTCAAGACTTAAAAATAGACACACCGGTAACACGGCAAGCAAGTAGGTGCGTTGTTTTGGTCCGTGATGCGTGAATTTTTCCGGCTTGATCATCGGTGAAAGAGGGAAGCCGGTGTGTGTGTGTGTGTGTGTGTGTGTGTGTGTGTGTGGTGGCGGTGGTGCTACTAGTAGTAATATGATTTATACAAGATGAGATCGCGTTGCGTTTTGGGTGTTTGGATTCGCCGCCAGTCAGCCATACGATATGCGCGTGTGGGTTTGAAATTTATAGATTTCCATAACCCTCACACTCGAATGGTTTCAAGACATTGGAGATGATTGTTTTTCCCCCGTGATACCATGAACGCGCTGAGCGCTGTGCGCGATCGTTGATCCATTCGATCGGTGAACGTTTGTATCGTGTGTCTCGTGCAAGAGTAGGTGCAAGATGACATAAGCGTGATGCAGATCGCTTGCAACGTCTATGCCTGATGCCAAATTGAGGATTTTATTTGTTTATTGCACACAAAATCATCAATTTGTGAATACGCCTCACGAGGAAGTTAATCTTACACTCGCAGCTGAACTTCTAGCAATGAAACGCAATCGATTAGCGTGTTTGGAGCAATAAATAAATTCATCCCCGCGGGGTCTACACACGCAAATAACAAACACAGCCCATCTAGTTGCTTATTTATTTACGCTCGCTCATTCACTAGTACTGTTGCAACCGTTTTTTTTTCGATTAGTCTCACTGACGTTTGTTTGATGTTAGTCTTGCAAAGAAGCCGCGCATAACGTTCCTTATCAGAAACAGTTGAGTTCTTTGTGCAGTACAATACACCCGCGTTGTTGCAATTGAGCGGAAATGTGCTCTAATAAATGCATTTATTGCGTCTCTTCGTGTTGTACTTTCACTGCGACAACACACACGCTCGGATCCGGAAGATTGGATCCGGTACGACAAACATCCGGAGCGAGAGAGACAAACCACTCGATCGTTTAGTGATTGATTTTCCATTCACTTGTGATCGACTGCTCACGTGTGCCCTTCCAATGACATTCTCGTGGTTTGTTGATTGAGAGGTTGGGCACAGTTTGGCGGTACTATTGCGGCCATGAATGAGCCACCGACATCACTGGCCACCGACGTTGCCGCCCATCCTGTACTACAGGAAGGATGTGAAGGTTTATGAAGCAAGAGCAGCCACCGTTTCCCTTCATCAGTGGATGAACATATTGGCGCAGCGTGGTGTCGGTTCGGTTTGTATAAACAAACACAGATAGCAAAACCCTGGACAAACGGGGCGTACATATACTCCGGCACTGCCCTTCGCTAGCTGTAGCGTATGGTTCTGCTCTTGCACTGTTTTACACAATACAAGGGAGCATTTATTTGAAGGGATGGCGATGGGTTTTCTTTCCCTCCCTCTGTTGCTTCACGTTTGTGGGTGCGAAACTACAACGCATCGGCCGGAAACGATAAACAAACCCGCGGAAGCAAGGTCCCGCGCAAGTAAGAAGCGCGCTGGTACGGTTTTACTATCGGCGCCATATGTTGCAATTGACGGGAGTTTCCTTCTAAACTTGTTGCATCAATCTTTGTTTGTATTATAAGTTAAACTCTTTTTTGTCATTCTGTGACGAAATGGAATATTCATTATGAACATGTATTTATAATTCCTTTTTTTTATTTTTCCTTCATATCTTTTACAAGGTTTTCCAGGAGTTCTAATAGCTGTGGGTCATATTATTGACTCTTTCTTATGGGAAGTGAACTTCATAAGTTGGAAATTGGACTCTATGGCTCCCGTTTGGACTGGCTCCTTTGAAATTCCTATTAGATTTTTCCAACAAGGGCGCTATAGAGTCCAATTTCCAACATATAAAGTTCATTTCCCGATAGAAAGAGTCAAGGAATTGCCCCACAACTATCAGAACCTCTGGAAAACCCTGTAAATTATGTATATATTAATTGTACTTGTGAAGTAAAAAATAACAAAACATAATTGTGCAGTCATTTTTTACCGTTCCAAATCATCAAAACACAAACGATCAATTATGTATATTCTACCACATTCCTCTCTGCCATCTTATCGTGCCCGGGATAAGATGTCGCCCGCTGATGATTAAGTCGGAAACCTAATTTAGGCGGTGCCATCAGCACCGAAATTCCCACCATTGCGTCCGCCAGACAAAGCAATTGCTCGGGGAAATCCTTTACGATATTCTTCATACCGTTTAGCCAATTGTTCTTTGTGATGTTGAAATCATCCCGGTTTTTTTTGCAACCACAAATCCAAAGACTTGCGAACTTGGTTGAACATTCGAGCACAAAAATCACAAAAGAAGCGCGAAAGAGTGCCGAAAAAATAACGTTTTAAATATTGCCCGTCGCCCTGCAGTAGTAGTAGTGTAAGGGTCAGTTACAGGAAACGGACGCAAAAAAGTCACGACGGGTTGGTTTTGGCACTCACAAGAATTCAAATTAGATTCAAGCAATTAATGTGTAATGTATAACCCTCTTCCCCACTATCGTCTGGGTTGCTTTTCTCTGGGATTTCCCTCTTTCCTTTTTTTTTGTTTTCTTGCTTGCCAAGAGTGATATAAATTTCGCTCTCACCCACCACCCAGGCTGCCCAGATAACCAGCGCACACCATGGCTTCCCGGTTGGCAACAGCAGCGGCGGCGGCAACCGGTGCCGAGTTTCTTTATTTAAAATTTCACCATTTGGTGTGCAAAAAAGAAAGGAAAACAGAAACATGTAAGCTGATCTTTCTTCGATCAGCTCTGTGTCTCTCGTGTGCGCCACCGTTCGACGAGAGGACCCGACGTTGAGGAAGGAAGGGTAAAAAGGTGTCAAAATGGGTGGTGGGTTGAAAAAGATCATTTAGTAGGTTGAGAAAATTCGCATCTAGCGACGGCGTGTGTGTACATGGGAGCTTCCGATTGTCGTCGTTACTAGGTTGAAGCGTTAAAAAAAAGAACTGCGCTATCGCCGTCATAAATAGAACGAGAATGGCTCAAATTATTAGCACCGTCATAAGCATGAAGAGCGCCATCTAGGAAGGAACAACCGGGGATTTTCAATGTCATTCTAAAGCGGGAAGGCGTGATGATAAACTATGCTGAAGCCGGTTCGAGAAAAAAAACCCTCATAATTGGATATCTAGACAGCGAAAGAAATGTTGAACAAAAAAACACCTCCTCCGTGTGTCATGTCTTGGTGTCTTCGCATCGTCATCCGGCGAAGAAATATGGAGACAACAGGGCAAAACAACCACACAACAAAACGGCACACTAATGACAACTCGTTCCCAGACGTGCGCGCCCGGGGGGATTGATGGGTGTATTTTTGTGGTCCTATTTTTAGGACCTTGACAGAGAGCAGCAGCTAATGCGCCACCAGCCCGTTAAAGCCCTAAACCCATGCACTCTGTCCCCCTTCAATCACCTATCGTTTGCTTCTTTGAAGGGTATACCGTCATCATGGGGCGTGCAGACACGATGATCTTGGCATCTGATGATCCGCAGAAAAAGAAATAGTTTTACAAGGCTCGATCGCGCACGCTAGGGCAAGGCCATCACTAGCAAGTCTGAGTGGTGTTCCATTTCGCTCATCTTCTTTGTTAATAATGCAGGTGATTTTGCTTCGTACGTGGGGCCACTGTACGTGTGGATTGAGTGGGGTCAATCTGCACCCTCTGGATAACTGGTGGCGCTAGAATGACGAGGCAAAGCGAATGTACTTTAAAGCGCTGTAATGTGTTTCACAGAAGTGGTGAGGTGAGATGACTCATCGCAATTCGAGTGATAGCAATCTTGTGCGCCTACTGCCTGCTGCTGCTGTTATTATGCTCCAACTGGATAGGGGACGATGGCAACAAATAACTCACGTAGTAATGATATGGGCTTGCTCGACGGAGGGAGAACTGATCGTCTGCGTCATCAATGTTCACACCACAGCGGTTGCAACATTGACGTGTCGCCGTTTGTCGCTGGCGCTAATTCACACCCCAAGACAGACAGACAGGCATACACTTGTGATCGGTCTAAATAATGCTAAGCAAATGTTTGGCGACGGTTATGAAAGCGACAAACGCAGGGATCGGTTGATTGTGGAGAATGGAACCAAAATTTCTCATGCGTATCTTATTTCAACTTTAAACTGGTTGAGGTTTTTTTGGGGGGAGTTGAATAGAAGATCGTGTTCATCTGGAAGTATCTTGTGAGTGATCTTGATCGTTTTTAATTGATTTCACATGATATTGTTTGCGTTTGTCATTGTCGCATTAGAAGTTTTGCCCTGGAAATGATTATCGTTTTTTTGGAGGAGGGCACTTTGTGAAGGTTTAATGTCGAAAATTGGTTATTTTAGCTGTTAACGCATTAGCGCTCAATTAAATGATCTCTAAATATTTTTTGTTAGATGTTCCGTGAGAGTCTGTAGAGCAGGGTGTACGCAGTGGAGGGCTACGGCGCTGTAAACGTATGTTTCAAAAGTATTGAGGTTTCATTTCGTATTAGTTAAGCTTATCAGCTGCAATCGACGATGACAGAGCAGCTGTGTATGATTTATACAATCGTTTTAAAGCGTTATCATCGTCGCATACCTTACGTCTAACAACGTCATCGTTACCTGCGATGATTGTGTAGCTCAAACATATATTTTTAAGATGTTGCTATGCACTAAGCGTATGTTGTGTAAAAGAATGGTGTTGTAGATTATTTGTTTGTGATTTATCGCTCTATGCCGGCTAATAAATATTCAGATTCCAACTTGTAGCCCTTCTCCAATGTCTAAAATCGCTAGAATTATTCCTGTAACACTCCTTCAAAAGGTGCTTTACCTTTAAGCCCCATCCCTGACCTGAATGTACTGCGTTTTCGTCGGCCTGTAAGCTGCTGTTGCTGCTACTGCTGCCATACATCATTCAAATCTGTGGCACAAAATCTCAAGAATTTCGTTTTGAAAACCGCACCCGAAAGGTGTGCAACCTTTCGCGCGTTGGCTGCGCAAAATAGGACCAAGAGCCGTGTCCGTTCTCACCTTATCCGCAGGCGCTGTTTATTTATTCCTCACTCACCAAAAGCCTTGTGTGTGATCGTGAATCTTGTTGCTGGTAGGGGCACAGCAACACCCTGCTCACAGAATGACAACGACCGATCATACATTTGCCCAGCCCGCCGAGATCACCGTGTCCCGCAGGAGGCGTTGAACTTCACCGTTCTGTGTTTGTGTGAGCTTCTGGGGCGGGCTGGCAAATGGGCAACCTCACCTTGCTGATGTTGCTGCAATCCGGCGTCCGGTTAGAAGGACGCTCGCCTCGCGCCAGCAGAATGTTTGCTCGTATGCAAATATGCACCGATCGGCTATTTATTAGCGCAGAACGAACCCATCGCTTCGCGTTGCTATCTCGTTGGTTTTACTTATTCGCACCACGTAGCAGTAGCACCGCCACCAGCACCGCCACACATCGCCGCTGCTACTGCAGTTTTGTCGCGCTAATCAGAAGCGTAACATGCTCAGCGGCGGGACAAAACATCATCATCATAAGCCAGAATAGTAATTCTGAGGTGAATGTGTGCGTTGTGTGTGCACACGCATCCTGAATGAATGGATGCGCGATGGCGACATCTTATGCAGTTTCTTGCCACCGTCGCGAATCACCAGCGCATGGCAGCATTATGCGCGCGGCTATGTAAGCTCGCTGGGTTATTTCTGTACCGTGTCCAGCCCCCCGGAAGGCCCCGGGGGTTCTGTTGGTGGGCTAGGACGGCGGGCTCGAAGAGGAGAGGAAAAAATGTTCGCGTTAATTTATGATGCCACCCCGATGGCGAGGGAGAGGTCATTTCCTTTGCGCGGCGAGTTCAACGGTTTGTGAATGCGCGAAAGCGAATTGAAGGTGGGTTTTTTGTTGTCGTTGGTCTTGTGCCTGTTTAATTTAGCTGATAATGGGTGCAGAAGAAGAGCAGCTATAGGCCGTTCTAGGGTTGTTTTGAATTGGCCTGCAGCGCAGAGGTCATGAACCGATTTTATTGAGGGTTAGTTGATAATTGGCATTTTGAAGGGTTTTTTTCTGAATGTTTTATTGCATTTTTCTAACATTTTCATTGCATGGGCTTAGCAGCTGTTACAAGACCGTAAAAACAAATAATTTAAAAATATTTTTATTTATTATTTTTTTGGATTCAATTATCATTAATTTATCTAAAATTCGATTTTTTTACAATTCTTCTTCTTCTTCTTTGGCTCAACAACCGATGCCGGTCAAGGCCTGCCAACACACTTGTGGGGTTGGCTTTCAGTGACTTATTGATTTTCCCCCCATAGCAGGATAGTCAGTTCTACGGATGGCGGCACGGTCTATTTGGGGCTTGAACCCATGACGGGCATGTTGTTAAGCCGTACGAGTTGACGACTGTACCATGAGACCGGCTTGGCTCATTTTTACAATACGAACTGTTTATTTAGACTTTTTTTCAAATGTTCTTTGTAAGAACATGTCAACACATGTTTATTCGTACTCGAAATGTTCAAAATATGAATAAGCGTTACTATGTCTGTACAATTATACATTTATTTTATCAAAAGCAATCGTTTTTAAAGAATATTTTAATATCTAATGAATGTATTAAAACCTTTTCAAGAAACAAAACTATAGATAAAAATGTATGTTTTATGATTTTTTGTACACGTTTTGTTAAAACGCATGTTAAAATTCAGTTGAATCAGCGTTTCCACACCAAAAGAGAACAAAAAAAGATAAATTTTTACACATTTTTAATTCGTTGTGTCGTGTCAAGGCAAGGTACCCTAGTACAGTACATCCAGTTCTATTTATAAGGAATTTTAATTTATTTAATTTAAATGATGATAATTTAAATGTGGTTATAATGAATGGACTAAATTACAAAAACATAGCTTGGCTGCGAAATAATGCAGACATTTGTTTTAGCGCATTAAACTATTTAATTGAGCATTAGGGGCTGGTCCATTTTTTATTCCTTTCCAACGCAAAAAAGCATGACCATTTTTTCACCTATTGAATCACTCTCAATTTCAACACCAACCAATCTATTTTATGGAGCAAAATCTAATTTCGAAGCTACGACCTGCATACGACTGGTATCGTGTACCGATCACAACCCGCTCGTCAATCATACGTTTTACGCGCGGTGGCAACAAATCTCTGCTGCGTTTTTTCCGTTCGAACCACGGTTTCAACCCATCACAATAAATTGCGCTCACGTTGACCTTGTGCTCAATTGATACGCACTCTCGGCAGACACTCTCGCACGCAAACTAGACAAACGGGGGAGACCCCACTGTTTATATGGCCCCTTTCTATTATCTATGCCTATGTGTGTGTGTGTGTTGCTGTCTTGCAGCATAGTTACGCACACCCCCATTTTCAAACAAACTAATAGGAGGAACATTTGCGCTATTTTAGCGGGGACAAGAGGGACAAGTTTTGAAGCGAACGGCGAAATTGTTCGGCCCTCATACGTATGAAGTGTGCGTGTCTGGTCGGTGTTACGCTCCCGCATGTGCGCCAGTTTGCCAGATTTCAACTGTTTGTGTGTCCAGTCGCTCAGGGTAACCGCTGCACCCCCACCGCAACCACAAATCGTGTACACCCTCCCAGCATAAGGGGTTGTTGCGTGTTTGCAATTTTTGCAATCAAATGCTCCCATCGAAACGATCGCGCATAAAGAGCCCGGGTTGTTTGTACCTTAGTGTCCTCGCGTCCTGCCGCCGCCGCCAGAGCGTAACGCGAACAAATTGTTTGTAAACGAAGCGTTGTGTTCCTGCTTAGCGTACCGTCTCGATCGTCTGATTTTTGCAGCAACAACAGCAGTAGCAGCAATCCGTTTCAAAAAGGGATCATAAAACGCGCACTGCTGCTGCTCGACTTCTAATCGAGGACGACTGTTTCCTCACCATGGTTGATTGATTTCTCGCGTGTTTAGTGCCGCCGTTGCGAGTACGGGAAAAGGAAGAGGCCCGTTTTTCTTACCGGGGGGTGTAAAGCGGCTTTGTCTGCCGTTTGAAAGGTCATGTGGTAGGAACAAATATTACAACCCTCCCCGCCGTGTACCATGAACTTGAACTGTTGGAGTCACTGTGAGGAAATGATTATAAAACGATGGAAGCATACGTAAATTCTAAGAACATAAAATGGAAATTCGTTGGAAAAGGCAGCATAAGCTCGTCCCCTGCTCTTTATTTATTCACCCCAAACATCACCCCATTCTCGGAGCAGTACAACATAATCAAAAATGTTGTTTCCATCCGTTTTTTTCTTCTTCTTCGATTGCATAAACATAAAAAACACCCCCAGCCAGTTTGGTGAAAATCGATTTTCCACGATTTATGATACCAATCAATATGTGTACCCGGCCCCAATGATGATGTCTGCCGTTGCCGAAATTTTTCCTTCACTCCCACTCGCTCGCTCAGGTGGCATTAATGCGGGGCGCAACTTGACTAAACACAGGGCTCGACCAAAAAGCAAAGGCAGACTGTGCGGCCAGAATTGTTTACATTGGCTGAAATAATAGGGCAAAAAATGAATCAATTGCACAGACACACACACGCTCACACACCTGATCGATATTCGATCAAATATTTCGAATTTTGGAGGAACTGGCAACGTTTAGGGTTTGGTCTGTGTGTGATTGTAAATTGTATCGGTCTTTGATGCTTAGGCTTTGCTTTGGCAGCCCAATGGCTTTCACAACGCTATTAGAAATTAAATTAACGGCTACCCAATTAAAAAGAAACGACAATGCTACTCTAGCTCTGCAACTCTCTATGGAGCTCTGAAGGCTCAATTTAGCTCTGCACACTCAATGCAGAAATTCGTACTCTCAATAGAGCTCTGTAAACCCAATATACCTCCTCGCGCTCTATGTAGCTCTGCACTCTCGATCGAGCTCAACACGTTCCATGTAGCTCGGTATGCTCAATAGAGCTCTGTATCCTTAAATTAGCTCCGCAAGCTCAGTTTTGGCGCTGTAAGCTCATTGCAGCTCCATGTAGCTCAATGTAGCTCAGTCAGCTCAATATAGCTCAGCCAGCTCAATTTAGCTAATTTACGTTTTTTGATTAGTATTCGCCACATTACACGCCTTAACACGGCCTTTCAAAGATACACATTTCATATATTGTCCATAATTTTGCTACGCTTTCTGATCTGGTTTCTTTTGTACTGATAAAACATTTTCAAAGACCTTTGTATAAATGCAATCATGTAGTGAGCTCAGAGCTCTCACTTCAAAAAGAAGAGACCTTTCTTTGGATTTAACGCTCGGAACAAAACACTAAAAAGTGTGCTCTACTATTTACACCAGCTCTTATGTGAGCATATTTAGACATTGAACTAATACGACAAATTGAATCAAAAAATGATCGAGACGTTGTTTTTTGTTCGCGGGCGTCCAATATTCCTCCTCCTTGTATACCTGTACTACTTCGTTCGAGCTATTTATTTTGTTCGATGTTAGTCAGAACACTGCCTCAGTTTGCGTGCAATCAAAAATGACTAAAGCTATTTTAGTAAGCGCTACTGCCACGCGCGACGTACGAATAGTTTCCAGCCTATTTAGACGATTCGATCAGTAGGGGTGTTTAGTTGAGAGCAATTTTTCCTTTTCTTTTTAAATTCATTCAAAGACGCTTGGACGGCCTTGGTATATGCGATCGCGTTTGTTGGAAGATTTATAGCACCACTCGAACCGGCTCGGCACGAATTCAACCCTCCAAACAGTGAACGCATATTGATACGTTCACATACAAGTAGATCCATTTTTTTGGCGTAGTGCGTTGTCATATTTTGTCATTTCAGCACTTTTCCACGCCCGAGGTGTGTTTGCGGAGGACACACCAACAGCAGCAATAGTTGTTCTGGTCGTTGGTTTCGGCCGTTGCTTTACCCCGAGCCATTGTGCTGACATTGAACTAGAGGAAAATGACATTCACACGACGCCGGTTGTTTGAATTTGGCCGCTGGCCACGCGCGGAACGGCATTCGGAAAGCATCTGCGGCAGCAACTCGGTGTTTTCCATTTCGCTTTCATATTTGTATGTGTTTTTGTTTTGTTTTTCACTCTTGTTTCACAAATGTGTTTGTGCACTTTCTGTTTCTGTAAGCTGTTTTTTTTTCACCTCTCCTTCACCTTTCTTTATCGATCTTTTACACACCATGAGGTTTGGGTTTTCTCGCGTTTTTCGCGGCCATTTAATGCGCTATCATTTATCTGAACTCTGGGTCTGGTCTTCTCCTTTCCCTTTCACACCTTTAATGGCATTGGATGCAGAAGGAAAGTTGTTCGAGTTCGATCGATTTGTGGACAGTGTGGCGTTGATGTGAGTCATTTTCGAGGCGTTTATGGTCGATTTGGCGGTCGTCAGCCGATCGGATTCGATAGCTTCATTGCGTGCGGCAGTGTGGAAAGATGTTTTTTTCATAACTTTTTTTGCGATTGGAAATGAATGTAGATTGTTTTTTTCGTGCCCGGAAAACTGAAACCCCTGGCAAAGCACTACAACGGGGAAGCCAATTGTGGTGGTGTGGATTTCTAAACCGCAACTTATATTGACATTTGTCAATAGGCACTTTTTGGAAAGTGTAGAAAAGGAAAGGGGATAAAATAAAACGACAATAAATGCATTGAATTGTACTCTTCTTTTAACAGGTTTTGCCTTCATTTTTGGGAACTTGTCTCAAGTTCCGTGCCTAATTAACATGTTCTTGTTGTATATTTATTTCAAGGTAATTGTACATTTGTAAGAGTATATTAGAGAATAAACAACTTACTCATTAAACGTCTATGATCATTTAAACATACGTTGATAAATTAATTATTAGAAAAAAATAATTTTGTTTGAAGACGTTTGGTGAAACCAATCTGCCAATTAAGTTAAAAAAATCTTCATTTTTAACTCAGAATTTTCACATTCTAACATTCATCCATTTCCTATTATTGTTCTATTTATTCAGCAAAGTAATTTATAACGCAAAAACAATAATATCACTGACACACAATCTATCCGCTTTAAATAATATTATTCTGTCAGAACAATTCGCCAGCAAGTCATGTCTCCCGCCGCGCCTCTATCATCGACGTTGGCGTTAATGTTTATGCGTTTGCGAACGCTTTATTAAAAAGTAAACGCATGGTGTTCTGCTTACCATTTTCCCGGACATCTCCCGCAGACCAGCGGGGTAGCAGGCTAAACACCGTCTCTCGCTCGTAGTGCGTAAGATATATTGTCCCCGGTTCATTTCCATACCAGCTGCCCTTATTATAACACGGAAAACAACTTACTTTGCCCATTGCCTTCCTTGGTTGGTTTAGCAGAGTGCGAGCTCTAGCACACATTTGAAGATACCTTCACTTAACACGCTCTGTTCCGAGGTCGTCTGCTTCGCGGGAAAATTTTGGGCCATAAATTAATGCCTTCACCACACCACAGTCGCGCGGCTTAACAACACTAGTAACGGTCTCTGGAATTTTGAAAGAGGAGAAGCGGAGGAAGCAATTTTCCCAGTGGAGCTATTATACCAATGCTTAAGAGCTTAGCCGCTGCGCTGCACAAACCCATCACCGTCCACCGTAGCCCCATAGTAGTTGGGCAGGAGAGGCATCTTCAGAGCCGAAGATTCGAAGATTCTACCTTAAAGAGATGTTTTTGTCGGAAGGTTTTGGCCTGCTATATTGTTAGAGCGTTTGCTTTTTGTGCTACAAAAAGCGGGAATAGATCGATGCACGCGAATGAGACGCGGAAAACACAGTGAAACTGTAAAGTAGTTCAGTCGTGAAACGAAACAACTTAGATCGTTCCATGCTAGCGTTGCTTCAACCGTTCTACCAAGGGGGAAAAGCTAGAAGCAATCTTTCCCAATCACCGGGCTTTTGTATTGAGCCTTAGAATTTCGGGATGGGATTTAGAACTCAATTGATTAGTGGAAACTCCTCTGGAAATTGAGTTATCTGAGCGTTGGAGGTTTGAGGGACCTTTTTTGTTCGGAGAGGCTTTTTCCGTAAATCCCTCCCAAAGCTTTGGCATCTCATTGCTTGCGTTTCTTTGCCCCTGTTGTGTAATACCGTGAAATAGGATTGTGAATTGTGGGCCTTATTTGGAAGCATACATTGTTCTGTCAACGCTGAAATACTTTTGAAATGAAAATCACAACGCAAAAAGGGCGTGTGTGTGTGAGAGGTATTTTGTTGATGAATTATTAATACAAAAAAACAACCGAAAGTATTGCGCTGTCCGCCACTGGAGTCAATACATTTTGACGTCCAAATAGTTGTGTGCGTGTGTTGGCGCGCGATTGACTTTGATCAATAACAACTACCCGTGGTGAGTGCAATTTATTGTCAAAAAAGGGAAAGAATTTTCTCATTACAGGATGCAATGAAAACCCCGCCCAGCGAGGGACACGTGTGGTTTTCCTGCTGAAAATAAGCGCCTTTATCAGTGTTCTTTGAATTGCTGTCAAAATGTTGTGGTTTTTGTTGCGTATGTTTTTGAGCGCGTCAAACAACAGAACGCTGCAAAAAGCACTTGCCCAATGATTGATGTAATTAAAATAGTAAGAAGAAAAAGCTTAAAGAAGAAAAAATGTGTAATAAAATCGAAAAATTAATAAGTTTTATATTTTTGATTACAGTACTCATTCTCTCAATTGCACATGTTCGTTTTATCGATCCACTATCGTCCATCAGTGTGTGGGAACTTAATTTTCCAGTTTTTATTTTTAATTATTTGCTCTCACACGCCACAAAGCAGCAACAGCAAAAAACCCACTTGACACTTGATGTCAAAAGAACAGGAATTTTACAGCTCAAACGTTGCCGCCCATTTCGGGCGTGGGAAATAAGGCCTTATTACAGACATACAAAAATAGTGTGTGTGTATTCTGATAAATTAATTAATTACAAGAATTGAAGAGAAAATGCCCGCAACAAACCCAACCACCCATCACAGCCAAATGATGGCAATAAAGGACGTTGGAATTTCCCTGTACACAACGTGAAATGAACGTACCGGAATGTTTTTTGGGTACATGAATGTCACCAACAACAAATTGTGGAGCATTCTTTCGCCAATAAAGATAAGCCAACCAATTTCCCGATGGTGGTGGAGACGCATGGTTCGTTGTGAAGCATGCTGTGTATTAAACCGAACAACGCGGTGGGATTATAATTCAAACGATGAAAGCTGACACGGCTCACGAGTCCCGTCTTTTTGAGTAACCACCGCCCAACATGCCACTTGTTGATGTGTTTCACTTTATTCTTTGCTGCATCCAAACTGCATCCAAACTGCATCCAATGCCATCATCATCACATCGGCACAGCACCCCGTTAATACTCGATTGGGTAATTTGTTTCGGCATTCTTTTTTGTTATGCTGTTTTAATGTTAAATATGCGAACTCCCGTACACACACAACAACAATGCTGGAAAAGGTAGTGTATAAGTGGAAATGTATTCTGAAACCTCAACACCTACCTGTGGGGAGGGATGAGAGGTGTACGGGGACGATTGGGCCGCTGACGGGGCACCCCTTTTTGCAGCCCGTCGATATTTATCGGATTAATAATTCATAATTCGTAAAATTAATTTTTACTGCACATAATTTATTCAATTACCACCGTGTCGGCAGAAGATCTTCACCCACGGGTGGATCCTCTTACGTACTCCAGCTCGTCCCAGACTGGGGGAGGGGATTAACACATCTCGCCCACGGCTAGTTGGTGGCGGTGTGGGATGATTGGTTGGTAATATTGATTGCAAATTGGGACCGTGTTTTTAAAATAAAATCGATTTTATTGCTGCATTTCAAAGTGAGAAATGTTATTGTATGGTGAATTGTATTGTGTTGAAATTGTAAATAAAAGCAGTCTAATTATAGCATCGCCATTCTCTCGCTCCCTCTCTTCATACTGCGCAGTTTAGCCATAAACGAAATCATTGACAGTAACCGCAATATGATGGTTTATTTTTATTTCCAAATTTCAAATTAACAAAAGTGTCCAAAAATACGCCACAAAACAACAATGACGCTCCAGTGACGTCAGCGGCTCGCCTTTCCTTTGTGATGTAAAATCAATTCTAACAACCGCACACAACAAATTGGCTTCTATTGTCGCCTTTACAAAAGGCCACTTGCTGCCTTTTGGCCCTTGCCAACCACTCCACTTGGCGCGTTGGGCACGTGTAGTGTGTGTGTTTATGCGATGCCTTCAAACAAGGGATGTGCTCTCTAGAGCGTATTTACGATTTCGATCCGACTCCGGCTATTGTTAGTTCGATTCTGATTCCTTCAAAACCACTAGTTCTGCTCGGAGTCGGAGTCGTCCGAAATCGTCCGGAGTCTTATCCGGAGTCGTCTGGAGTCGTCTGGAGTCGTACGGAGTCGTACGGAGTCGTACGGAGTCGTCTGGAGTCGTCTGGAGTCATCCGGAGTCGTCAGGAGTCGTCCGGAGTCGTCTGGAGTCGTCCGGAGTCGTCCGGAGTCGTCTGGAGTTGTCCGGAGTTGTCTGGAGTAGTCTGGAGTAGTCTGGAGTAGTCTGGAGTAGTCTGGAGTCGTCCGGAGTCTGGAGTCGTCCGGTTTCTTCTGGAGTTGTCCGAAGCCGTCCGGAGTCGTCCAGAGTTGTCCGGAGTCGTCCGGAGTCGTCCGGAGTCGTCCGGAGTCGTCCGGAGTCGTCCGAAGTCGTCCGGAGTCTTCTGGAGTCGTCTGGAGTCGTCCGGAGTCGACAGAAGTTGACAGAAGTCGGAGTCATTCGTAGTCGTCCAGAGTTGAAATTATCGGGGTCGGATCGGAGTCCACTCCGGATTTTACTTTACCCTACTTTACCCATCACTACTCCAAACCGTCAACGTTGAACGACATTTCGCATCGACATTGGACCATCATCATCACAATGATTCCACGGGCCCGTTTTACACTTAAACCGACCGATAATCTAACCCTACAGTGGAACGTTACTACTTCTTGTTTCCACGAACGTCATCCGTGCGGGAATGGGTGATGATTGTTATAAATTGAATTAAATCTTTCCTCTTCTCCCGACTGCCGGCCGGCCGTCTTTGGAGCAGTTGAATCGAACTTCCCTGTATGACACACACGAGCCAAATATTAGCCTGGTTGGGTGCGCGCTACTACGCTTAATCTAACGCGCCGCGCGGCATCATCGACAGAAGAAGTGTTGGCATTTTGCAGCTCTCCCAGGTCTCCCAGTGGCCTTTCGGGGACGTATGTTGGCGGCGGTATCATGATGGCGTGTAAGTGATGAAGTGAAATTTATGACACTCACACCGTACACACCGTCATTGGTGTTGCCCCAGCGGCTTAAGAGGTGACTAGGAAGTTCGCAACGGCGTATGGGGATGAGATGTAGGAAATGGATCCCGCTAGTGGCAAGTTTATTAGATTTAGAGTGGAGCGAAGAAAGGTTACGCTTTATTGGTGTCTTGTGGCGAATTGTAAGAGTGACTAAGTGGCTGGTTATTTTATTAGTGGGTGTATTAGTCTTGTTTTAACTATTTAATCCCCACTCCCTGCTGACTCCAAGGATTTTTGTATCGATTCATTTTCACTGTTTCGCTCACTGGATAAGTATTTCCTAAACTCTCCAAGCAAGCAAAACTAGAAACAGTAACACCCCCGAACACCCAATACCATTCAATCAAATGTGCCCCTTTTCCTGTGTGTGTTTCCCTTTTACTACTTGCTGCTGGGATGTATAATTGTGCCACTAACACACACTATAATCGAACTACCAGGGCGCAAACGGAGCCAAAATAATTGCTGTCGAGCAGAAACGCGTGTGTAATGTACCACCTTCCCGTGCGTGTCCGCTTCAAATCATCACGGACTGGCATCGTGATTTCCCTTCCCTGTGTCTGTCTGTCTGTTCAATCAAACGTTTGGCATTCTGCCAATGCACGGAAAGTGGAAGTGTTCGGCTCTGTCATCTCGCGCAGACAAATGGACAGACAAATCACAAATGGATCGGGGGTCGATTTGGATCGAAACTGAACACCGTTTTTTCCGCTGTTTTGGTAGAAAATTGGATCACCGAATGCTCGACACGTAAAGCTTTTCTTTCCACTTCATTATACGGTCGGTTTGTGAATGTGGGCCAAACGTTGCAGCCGATATTGCTCTTTCGATTCTTCAAAATTTATTCTTTAAACCGGGGTTCGGATTGTTAGCTGTATTTAAATGCGTTATTTGTAGTTTAAAATACATTTTTAATCGATAACTGCATAAATAGAGAACTATATTAAACCTTGATCTGTACCTATTAGTTCCAATTTTTTATTCCATGTTCTACTCGACTAGTGCTCGAAACACCTTAATTTATGGATTTGTGTATGATCGACTGTGTTGAAAGCGCCAAAATTGAACAAAAAGGTCGCATTACAGTCGATTATAATGGGTTTTTTTTTTCTAAAACTCCGACTTAAGGCGTCTGTTACAGGATTTTTCTCGAATTTTTGATAGTCTGTGCCACAAATTTAATTAATTCGCTTATTCTTGATGTTTTTTCTATCAATATTCAACGGCTCTAACTGACTAGAATGACTCAATTAGCAAAACTACATACAATCAACAATTAAATTGAGACATTTTTTATGGTTAGGATGGAGGGAATTGAGGGAATGGAATATAATGGTCGCTGTGAAACAAATAATTCTGTAAAAAAATGCCAAAAATCTTGATCCAAGCTGCTAAAGTTGCTGTTAAAGTTCCTGTTCCTACCACTGCTTACCGTAAATTCATTAATATTAAATCAAAAGTGCAACAACGCTAATCAAATGCTGACGCTTCCATTCTTTAGTGACGCTTTAATTGCAACGAAATATACCTCAACAACAGTGCATTAGTAAGTGAGATTGTTTATGACAGTCCAAAAACCGCCCCCGAAATTCGTTCAGTGTTCAGTGACCAGCAGGGAAGCAGCAGCAGCAGCAGCGGTGGAACAGAAATCAAATGAAAACTCCAAGTGAAAGGACAAAGTGTTTGCTTGTCGTGACGACTGTGCCGCCATCGGCGGGCGCCGTATTCCTGCTGCCCGGCGGCGATCAGATGTGATTCGATCGTGAAGTGCGTGCTGCAGCCTTGCCCACAACCTAGCAGCCCAGCCGAGGCTCGCGTCTTATTGCCGCACTGCTAGGCGCCCCAGTGTAAATTTTGCCACTCTCCGTCAGCTATTCAAACCAATCAGAGGGCCGCGCAGTGAGATATAGCGTGTTATTTAGTGTTTAGGGTAATTACACAGTGTGCAACAGTGACAACTCGCCCTCCAAGCGCGAACCAAGCCAACAAGTGCCTGCGCTAGTCTCGCAGTGAATCGGAGACAACATGTTCTCCTCATTGCCACCGAGCGCCACCGGCGGCGATGGCGGTGTCGTAGTCGGCAACGTCAAGAAAGGTCCCAGCAATTGGTTCTGGTCGTTGCGCCGTCAGCCGAAGCCGAAAAAGGCGATCCTCGAGCCGGACAAACCACTGCAAAAGAGCTGCGTCGATCTACCGTCCGCCACTACGAACGGGGGCTCCCCCGGTCCGTTCGGAAACTTGCCAACCCGACTCGATGAGGTGGTGTCCACCAGCAGTTCCACCATCGAGCGTCCCTCACCCGCCTGTACGTGCGAGTACGTGCAGGTGTTCGAACCGCCGGAAACGACGGGCAGCATCTCCACGACTGCCACCATCACGAAGACCGTGTCCCGGCACCACCAGCACGCCGACAAGCTGCTCGAATCTGCCTCGTCCGACAGCAATCTTGCCTTAAGCTCTGCTGCCTCCTCTCCGTTGGAGGGTGCTGGCAACGGGTTGCAACCGTACGCGACGAACAGTTTGCGGCGCCGGAAGGAACAACAGGTCGTGTACGGTGCGAAAACGGTCACAACCGTCACGAAGACGACCGTACTGAACCGTCAGCGGACGTACCGGGTGGGGCTGATCTTCAGTGATAATGGAGAGCTGCTGAACAGTAACCTCGACCTGCGCCAGTTGGTGGAGGAAAGTAAGCGCAACTTCCTGAACGCGCTCGAGAACGGTGGTCCGGTGGAGGATGGTTCTGCCATTCCACCACCGCCCCGGTTAGTGCAAGAACCGGCCAAAGAAGCTAACAACAACGAACGGTTAAAGGAAGCTGCCCGACGTCCGGAGTTGCAGCAACAGTTTAGCATACTGGACGACAGCAACTTTGACTTCATCGATGACAGTGCCGATCTGTTCAACCGTAACTACCCGCATCAGCCGCCGCCGGTGTCGGCATCATCGGGCGGGCTAGAACCAAGGTCACTGGTCGCAGCGGCAACATCGGCGGGGGGAGCAGCTTCGACGTTCCCCATTACCAAAGTGTTGCGTATGTGCAACAACTGTAAAAATAGAAGTAATCTAGTCTACCAGCGAAGCTGCTCCCAGCCCCATCGTAAGGTAATTGGCAATGTCCATTAAATACGGAGGGGAAAAAGGGGGATGCATCAACAATTGACGTCTGGGAATGGGAAAGCTTTGCTTCAAATAATTCATTTAATTCTACATTTCTTTTCCAAATAATAATGCATTTGTTTTCCTTTTTCCACAGCAAATCAACGATGAGCTGAACGAGGTCGAGTCGGAGATGAAAGCCCACGAAAGCAAGGAGGAGAACAAACATTCCAACAAAGACAAACAGATGGCGCTGGGGCGGAAAAAGTTCAACATGGATCCAAAGAAAGGTACGGATGAAAAGTTTTGTACCCCGAGCGTTGTGGAAGCTTTTGTTCGGGCGTGTTTCCGCTTTTGTTTTTGTGCGAAAACTTTCGCCCCAGGTGGTTGGCGTTGTTGAGGTGTTTTTTTGGAGGGAGAGCGCTTAAGGAGTTTGGTGCGAGTTTTTCGAGTGAAGAATTCTTTGGTTCCTCGGGAGGAGTTATGCGTCGTAAATTCATCGTTTTCCTCATTTTATATAAATTTTAAATATTTTGGTTGATATTTTGAACCTTAAATCGTTCAAATTGTGAAGCATTTGGAGCACTTTCGAGCTTGCTGTCTCACAAACCCCTCCAGAAATCTCCAGGACGCTATCATATATCATTATTAAACCAATATCATCTTCCATTTCCAATTACGAAACAATTAAGTGGTACCATCACACACAACCCCTTCTTCTGTCGCTCCTGCAACACCCATCGGAAGCATTAATCATTGCGCGCTGCGTATTGTATCTCAACCCTCCATGTAGAAGTAGTTGGTGTGATATATGCGCGCTCCCTGTTGGGCGTTTCAGATTCCCCACCAAAAGAAGATTCCCCGGTGGTGGTGGTGGTGGTATCCAAGGCTACTTCCGGGCCGCACACAGAACCCATCATCCCTTTGGCAAGAAGTGTGCCTGCCCTACCTACCCACCCAACACCATCGATGAATGATTGTCTTTATTCGTTTAATTAAATTGTCCGCATCCGTTTCGATGGTGGATGATGGTTTAGGTTCCTTTGCTCTCAGTTCAGGTTGAACAAAGCGACGTTCGAACCTGTTGCTCCTAAATGGAGCAATTAAGCTTGTACGGCACGGACCATGGTACGGCGGACACTGTAGACGAATAGTTTCGGATCGATTCAAACCTGACGAAGGAGGAGTGTGCTGGGTACCACCGTGCACACACCGGTCATGATGGGTGCGTTGCGTTCTGGAGAAGTTGTCAGGAAGAGTTGTTCAACTAGTTTTGCCACTGCGCGCGCTCTCTCTCTCTCCGCTGGACAAAGGGGAGTTTTGGCGCGTGTACACGACCTTGAAGAACCACTCGGTTCCTTCCCGCCAGCAGGTTTGAAGTGCTTTTTAAAATTAAAAATCCATTCATCATTTCACCCACTGGTTTATGCGCTTGTGCGTTGTGTTAGCTGTCAGTGTCGGAAGAAGTATCTTGATGTCGCGCCGGCCGGGAGAGGGTGCTGGTGTGTGTTACTGCATGGAGTGGTAAGCCGGTTTGTGGCAAGCCAATTCTTACAAATGACGTTCTTCTGAGGGGATTCTTCTTAAGAGCTGCTGAAGAGTTTCGCTAACTAGTGCCACATTGTTTGTGGTCTTTGTTGAACATGCTTTGTGTATGTACAGTGGTTGAACAAACTGATATTTTACGTCATTTTAGAATGGCTTCCTATTCAATGCATTCGATTGATGATAGCATTGTTTTGGAATAATTTGTTACTTTTACAGTTTTATTTAATTTTCTGATTATCCTGGCTTATTATTTGATAAAAAAACGTCGTGAATTTTAATGTATTGAGATTCTTAAATGTTGAAATACAACTGAAAAGGGTCTAAATGACTATCTGTTAAATTGTCTAAAATTTAACTAAAATTGTCTGAAATGTCTAAAAAACAGATATTTTATGTTAAAAAATAAAATACAATAAAATATTCTAAATAGGTCAATCTGATAAATGTCGAGGGATAAATTTCGTTTTTAAGACATAGATAGAGATATTTGGTTTAGTGAGACTCATATAGACGAGAAGTAACAATTTCAACAAAATTTAAACGATGTAAATATTCAAAAGTCAAGATTTGGGATAAAGGCCCGACTGACCGACTTAAAATATCGCAACCAAGTGACTGACGAAGAGTTGCACAAAATGTCACCAAGCTCGAGATGATCGCACCAACTGTTTGAGTCTCACCTCTGATCATCACAGAACAGCTCGTGATCATAACATGATTTTGTTTTAGCCGGAATGGGTCATAACTATGTCAGTGACATTTTGCGGAACTGATCACAGTTAAAAAAAAGTCATGGCATAGTGACTGCCCAAGCGTTGGTCGCAAAAATGTCACGAAGCATGCATTGATCACACCAATCGTTTTGAGTATCATCTCTGATTATCACAATTGAATGCGTGAGGCTGACATGGATTTTGTCACAGTCAGATGTTTTTTATGACATTAACAGTGACATTTTGCAGCACTGACTGTATCAATAAGCGTTGTACTCATACTGTACAATTAAGCGTTTTTTATGTTTCGCAAAAGATTATCGCTATCTCTTTATTACTTCATCATGATCAGGATCATTCAGTTTCGCGTTTAAAATATTTACATCAAATTTTCATTTTTTTTTGTTGCTGTTCTAATGTTTGTTAAGGATTCAAATTAAAATTTTCTTCTTCTATTTGGCGTAAACATCCTTCGCGGACATGCCGGCCTATACAAGCTTTCGAGACTTAATTCATTACCACGCAGCCTGATAGTCAAATCCTTGGTACGGGAGGATGGTCCATCCTAGGCTTGAACCCATGACGGCCATGTTATTGAGTTGTTCGAGTTGACGACTGTACCACCGGACCGCTCCAATAATTATAATTTAAGTTTGCTTAAAATAAGGAGTAGCTTTAAACGCTTACAGGGTTTCCCACGATTTATTGGTTGGTTCCCATCAATTTTTGGTGGGTGCCCATCAATTTTTGGTGCGTTCCCACGATTGTTTGGTCGTTTCCCAGAATTTGTTGGTCCAATTGTATTGATATCCAATCGGAAAATACCAATAAATTATGGGAACGAACCAAAAATCTATGGGATACGACCAAAAAATCGTGGGAACGCACCAAAAAATCATGGGAACTGACCAATAAATCGTGGGAAACCCTGTATCCCTTGTTCGAGTGTGCAGGAATGCACTTCTTGCACTAAACTCTTTTTTGCCTGCAATGTTTTACTCCATGTTGGTATGAAATATTCAATTTGATAAATTTATACTAACTTTTCTTTTTTTTTCTTTTTTTCCATTACAGGAATAGAATTTTTATACGAAAACCAGCTGCTAAGGACGGATCCACAGGACGTGGCACAGTTCCTATACAAGGGAGAAGGTCTCAACAAAACGGCCATCGGTATGTGCTTACAACGTCTCTGTTGTCGCTTGCTGTGTGTGTGTGTGTGTGTGTGTGTGTGTGTGTGTGTGTGTGTGTGTGTGTGTGTGTGTGTGTGTGTGTGTGTGTGTGTGTGTGTGTGTGTGTGTGTTTCTGTGTGTGTGTGTGTCTGTGTGTGTGTGTGTGTCTGTGTGTGTGTGTGTGTCTGTGTGTGTGTGTGTGTGTGTGTGTGTGTGTGTGTGTGTGTGTGTCTGTGTGTGTGTGTGTGTGTGTGTGTGTGTGTGTGTGTGTGTGTGTGTGTGTGTGTGTGTGTGTGTGTGTGTGTGTGTGTGTGTGTGTGTGTTTCTGTGTGTGTGTCTGTGTGTGTGTGTGTCTGTGTGTGTGTGTGTGTGTCTGTGTGTGTCTGTGTGTGTGTGTGTGTGTGTGTGTGTGTGTGTGTGTGTGTGTGTGTGTGTGTGTGTGTGTGTGTGTGTGTCTGTGTGTGTGTGTGTGTGTGTGTGTGTGTGTGTGTGTGTGTGTGTGTGTGTGTGTTTGTGTGTGTGTGTGTGTGTGTGTGTGTGTGTGTGTGTGTGTGTGTGTGTGTGTGTGTGTTTGTGTGTGTGTGTGTGTGTGTGTGTGTGTGTGTGTGTGTGTGTGTGTGTGTGTGTGTGTGTGTGTGTGTGTGTGTGTGTGTGTGTGTGCTTTTGAAACTCCGAAACAGAATCGAATGCTAGAAATCATCCATCAAACGGCGCGCACCATCTGCAGGCAAACCGGGTCCGATAAATAATGTATATGCCTACCAGGCAGGCAGGGGGTGAATGCTATCCCTGCACTGTAACATTCCAGGCCTGGCAAGAATGCTGGCGGACAGGAAAGCTGGTGCCAGCGCGACAATTTCACCAGCCGCGCGATACAACACGACGAATGCCATAAATTGGAAGGATTTATTCGAATTCGCCTAGGTGAAGTCATGCAGGGAGGAGATGGGTGTGTGGGTGTGTGTGTGCGCTCCATGTACCGATGTCCATGTGCGCCAGGATATGTTTATGGCGCTTGGGTATAAATATATACATACATGTTTTTGCCGCTTCTCGTTCTGTGCTCGGACCCGGTGTTGTGTTACCGGGAAGTAAGCGATCTTTATTGCCATCGTGTGTGTGCGTGTGTAACTCGTTAATCGCAACGAATGCAATTTAATGCATTCGGAGCTGTGTATGCGCGTATTTTTGCATTCCTTCCTATCTTCCCCATTTTTTGTCCCTTGCGCGGTGTTTTATTCATTACCGGGCTAATGTCAAATGAGAGTGTTTTTTGGTTTTTTTTGTGCTCTTCATCCTGACACATCTCCCACGTGTGTACGATTAATCGACGATCCTTGTAATATCGATATCATATCAGACTGCGAGGAGAGTCGTCCTGTACCTGCGTGCAAGTAGTAGTGTAAATTGGGAAGGGAAGTGCATACTTTTTGGAATTGGATTCAGCGCACCGGATCGGACACTACTCCATTCGCTTTCGATACCGTAATAAAAGCAAGGGAGTACATTGGACGGGCGGAGAGTACGTGTTTGGGGTAAGCTTTACCCGATGATGAGCTCAGATAAAATAATTGCCTTTTTCAATTTGCTCCCTGTCCCCGCACCCGCATGCACACCCACCACCACCACCCCCATGACGCGGACACTCGGTAGCTCAACGCAAAAGGGATGAATTACGGGACCAACGCCCGTGCACACATCAATTGTTAAACTTTAATTCACAAATTATGCGCTCGAGTTCGTACAGTATTGCAAAAACGCAGAAAAAAGAAAAACACGTGGTGGAACCCTTTTTTTTTTGTTACAACAAACTGCACTTTTTGTCCCCTCCACCACCCATGCTGAAAAGCCTCACACAGGAGGGTTTGGGATTGGGAGGATCATACTTATTTCATACGCTAATGATTTTAATCGCAGCAAAGTTTGATGGCAACAGGAAAGATTTATCGTGCGCTGTTTTTCTGTCCCCCCCCCCTCATCCCTCCCCACCCCCTTTACATGCTAATTGTGGAAATGGATGAAATGTCCCGCGACTACCACGGGGCCAAATACACTCGATCGCATCGGATAGATATGGGCAATGTAATGGCATATTAATTAAAATACAGTCCCTCTCTTTCCCTTTCCCGATATGGGCACGTGACATGACACGAGCATTAAACGTAACGAAACAAAAAAAACAAGAGAGTCACACTACCGTTAAACAGTCGTTATCAGCCTTTGCTGATCACTAAATGTAGCCATTTTGGGTACAGGGGATGGTGAGTGCATTCAATGCGAATGGGGATTTTTCGTTGTGCAAATGTGGTCGTAAATTCGTCATTCAAACTGCTCACAAAACTTGGTCACACTGATAAGGACGTGTTTCTGTCTCGTTCTGTGTTCAACTCCAGTATCCATCGGCATATGCATTCAAAATAACTCAAACAATCATTCCAAATGCCACTCTCAATACAATGTGAGAGGAAAAATGCTAGTGGTGGGAGCTCGGAATCGGACCTACCTGATTCTGTGTTCGGAATCAATTCCGGGGCCGATTCCGATTGCGTAGCCGATTTCGGAGTTGTCTCTGGAGCCGATTCCGGAGTTGACTCCGGCGCCGATTCTGTAGTTGACACCGGAGCCGATTCCGCCATCAGAATCGGCTCCGGAATCGAAATTGACCTGGGAAACGCAATTTGCCCCGGAATCCGAATTGACTCCAGAATTGGAATTAACTCCGAAATCAGAATTAGTTATTGAATTGAAATCAGATGTTTCAGAAGCGAAATCAATCCGGGAATCTCCACAAGAATGGATCGGTTACAAGTAAATTTTGATTCTTCGCGGCTACCAATACGTAGCATCATTTGACCCGAACGCCTATTCTTATGGACCGACTCCGTTTTGATGCCGATTGTGATTTCGGTGCCGATTCCAATTCCGAAGTCGAAGCCGATTCCGGATCCGATTGCATTTCCGGAACCAATTCCGTAGCCAAGGCTAATTCCAGGGTCGATTCCGATTCTGGAGTCGATTCCAATGTCGGAATCAATTCTGGAACCAATTCTGGAGCCGATTCCGATTCCGGAACCAATTCTGGAACCAATTCCGGAGCCGATTCCGGAACCAATCCCGGAGCTGATTCAAGAACCAATTCTGGAACTAATTCCGGAGACGATTCCGGAATCTATTTCAGAAACTGATTCCGAACCTACTATCCGGTATCGATTCCAGCATAACTTCGGAGCTAACCGGAATCGATTCCGACAAAAACTTCATTTCAAAAACACTAAAAAATACGTATCGTATAGTTTGCTGTTGCGTTGGAATGCAATTTTACAGCTTTTTTCGATTTTTACACGTACGTGTTACATACCTTTGAGTGTCGTCCTGGAACAATGATAAACCACGCATCATAGACCCATGAAAACAGCGGGCGATTGATGGCGCGAAACGTTCCAAAATTGTTATTCCCTATTATTATTATTATTATCATTGCGCCTTTTGCAAGGTGATGGGGATGAATAATTAATAATAACCGCACAATGTTATTTTACACACATGCAGGGGAAGGGTTTTGAGTTGTGGTATTCGATTTTTTGCTTTGCGACACTACCCAACGGGAGCTACCCAGCTCCAATAGGCAGCCTGATAATGGCAGCGCAGCCCGATAAAAGGTAAACAAAAATAATTAATATCGTGTTGATAAAATGCGATTAAAACACAGTGTCCAATTGTTATGTGTGTGTGTGTGTGTGTGTGTGTATGTGTGTGTGGTGAGGGTTCGCTTATTTTGTTGCGCACACACACAGAGACACACGCAGAACGTTTGTTGGTGTCGTTTGATTTTCGGGGTTTCGGGACATGTCCAATGGTGCAGCGCCGGGGTTGTGGTTGTGGTTCCGGATTCTGTGGTCCCGCGTGGAACGTGCCCCTGTGCCCTTTTCTGGGTCGCGCTGACGCTGACCGATGATTGAAAGATGTTTAAAGAAGTAAAAGAGGGGGACACCTACACAGTGGGAGGGAGAAATAGTAGGTGCTTCCGCATTTCAATTCCGGTAGCCCCCATGGATGATGCACCACAACCTCAACCTTCTCCCATCGTGTGTGTGTGCCTGTGTGTGTGCCTGTGTGTGTGATGCGTTGTTTTGCGGTCACAGAATGGGTAGTTTGTTATGTTGTGGGCCCATTGCTCGCCCCCATGTGTTGCACCTGCCACGGGCACAGGGAGGACAACACCAAGGAAGGAAGGCACAATGGTTCCTGTGCGTAATCACAAAACCATTCTGTACCGGTATCATCACACCCATACAGAGGGAAAGCAAACAAAAAAGAAGAAAAATACGGAGCAGTGAAACACATTAATTTTGCGCGAATGTGATAATTTTCCTCCCCAGCCGACGAGATGAACACTCATCGAACAAGCGAACCCGAACCCCCCCCCAAAACGGGACAGAACATGGAGAGTGTTGGGGGGATGCTTAAATAGTGTTGCCATTTTAAATCATTCGAATGATGGCAATAAATATTACTGGGCCCTTTTTTTGAGTTCGTAAAACGATGTATAAAAATGAAATTTACTGTGAGAGTGTCCGAAGAGGTAGCACACATTAATGCGATTCGTTTACCGTTTGTGTTTAATTTCAATTTCAATAAAACCGATGCAATAATGTATCTTTTTCGCTCTCTCTCTCTCTTCCACTGCATTTCAGGCGATTATCTGGGCGAAAAGAACGACTTTAACGAGCAGGTGTTGAAGGCCTTTGTAGAGTTACACGATTTTACGAATCTTATACTGGTGCAAGCTTTAAGGTAAGTTGTGCGCTTATGAAGCCAATACCCGCTGGACACTGTTTCTAATAAAGACTTTCACTCCATTCTCTCGCTCCATTTTCAGACAATTCCTCTGGTCATTCAGACTGCCCGGCGAGGCGCAGAAGATCGATCGCATGATGGAATGCTTCGCCCAGCGGTACTGCCAGCTCAATCCGGACATCTTCACCAACACGGACACGTGCTACGTGTTGAGCTTTGCCATCATTATGCTCAACACCTCGCTCCACAATCCATCGGTACGTTGGCGTTGGCCCACCATAACGCGACCAGCAGCTACATATCTCGAAACAGAAACGGGTCACTCTTACTCGGGTCGCAACATATTTTTCCCCAACACCCCAACAGTAAATAGGGTTTGTTGAGCGTGTGTTGTGCCATTATTGTTACTGGCACTGGCGTGAAATGCAAAGAAGCGCTTTATATAGCATAGTGCGCAGCGGGTTGGAATTTAATTATCATTCAGCAAAGCTGCTTCTTTACCGATAAAAAAAAACACGAGCATGATGGCAGCTTTTTCGCTGAGCGTGGTCATTTCAGGCTTCATGCGGTTCCGGTCGGTGGATTGGAAAATGTTGCATTATCTCTATCCGGCTGCACAATTACCTATTTGCATCTGCATCGATGCACACACACACACACACGTTCTGCACCCTTGTGTCTGTTATGGGGTTACGGATTAGAATTACTTCCTCCCTCTCTCTCCTGCTCTTTCTCTTATAATGATTAACACTAGGGATATTGGTTCTTTATCCGTTTTTGGGCAGGCTTGTAAATTTAATGTAACATTTCACCTGGCTTATTAGCGCAAGTGAGATTGTTGTACGCTACGTCGACACACGCGTAAATTAATGCCACTTACTGGTGCTGCCTGGGCAGCGGGCAACGGCTAATCGAACCGGGCGTTAAAATCTGCACTCTCTGTGTGTGGTTTATAACGTACCCAGCAGCTCGAAAAAGGACATGATACCCTATCGTGATCCTCGCGTGCTTTCGATTGCGGAATTGCTCCGCGTGCTTATTGCCTGACCTGACCTACTGCGCACTTATTACCTTCGCTTGCGGTATCCCTGCTTTGGGATGAGTTCGCTCGCTTCGCTGGTAATTATTTCCGATCTGCCGATTCGGAACTGATTTAAAACCGGCTCCCCCCGCGCGTAGCTTGGTGCAGTTGCTGCTACTGCTGCTGCTGCCGCTGCCAGATCGTTGTTACTAGGTCGTTTATCACGCAACCCACTGCCCGGTCGGTAGACAAGATCAAAGAGGAATTGCAGCAGGTGTAGTATAGGTTATTTTTTTGTTTTGTGGAGCTGGCTGAATTTGACCAAAACCGTTTGGTGTGTAGGAGCCGTTTAGCTAAATTACAACACATTGCTCAATGAGTTTGTCAGTCGCACGTGTAAGCTAATCAATGCTATCATCATCGCTCGATTGCATCGCGTATCAACTAATCAGATTGCAACGGCGATGGTTGCAGGTGGGGGGTTGCATTTGGAGGTCAGCGAGCCAGATGCAGCGTAGGAAATCGACTTCAAACGAAACTCATCCTTTGATGTGTATATGGGGGGGGGGGGGGGGGGGGGGCGAGAGTCGTAGTAATTTGTGAACCATGTGTGTGTGGTGGAATGCGCGTAGTGGTTTCGCATGCAATTGCATACTTTCGTTCCATCCGTGTGCCGTAAATGAGTCGTGGAATTCCTTTTACAAAACATCGCTTTTTATTGATTTGTCGTCCTTTTTTTTGCATTTTCAGGTAAAAGAGAAGCCCACGGTTGAACAGTTCATTTCCATGAACCGTGGTATCAACAATGGAGGCGATTTGCCGCGCGAACTGTTAGAGGTTGGTACCGCAGTACATTGCACTGTGTGATGGATCAATGATTTTCAATCGTTTATTTATTTATTTTTATTTGTTATCTTCTTCTCACCGTTCCATTAGTCCCTGTACGAGTCGATACGAGCTGAACCGTTTAAAATACCTCAGGACGATGGGAACGATCTGATGCACACCTTCTTCAACCCGGACAAGGAAGGCTGGCTGTGGAAGCAGGGCGGAAGGTAATGCAATTAACGGCCATGTAATTGAACCATCGTTTACTAATGCCCTCTAAATGTTCCCCCGTTTCCCCGCTACAGATACAAATCGTGGAAACGAAGATGGTTTATCCTGAACGATAACTGTCTGTACTACTTCGAGTACACCACCGACAAGGAGCCGAGAGGGATCATTCCATTGGAAAACATTGCGGTAGGTCAACACAATCCAACATTTCACACTCGCTCATCCTATTAATTTAACCCCCCCTGTAATCTCTTTCCCATCCCTTCCTCCAAAAAATGCTGCAGGTGCGCGAGGTAACGGACCGGAGTAAACCGCACTGCTTCGAGCTGCACGCCAGCGGCGGGGCCGACATCATCAAGGCGTGCAAAACCGACAGCGAGGGTAAGGTGGTGGAAGGTAAGCACACCGTCTACCGGATGTCGGCCGCGACCGAGGAGGAGCAGCAGGAGTGGATCACCCGCCTGAACCAGTCGATCAGCCACAACCCGTTCCACGACATTCTAGTACAAAGGAAAAAGAAAGCCCTGGCCAAAAGTTAGTTAGCACTGTCCTGTTTGAAGAACTAAAACAAACAAAACAAAAAAACAAAAATGTCCCCAATGCCTGAATGAACATCAATACAAAAACCACTCCCTCCACTCCTTCACTTCCCGTCCCACCCCAATTTTCAAAATCAATCAGAATGCAGGCGCTAAACACACACACACCCACATTTAAAGGCATAGCAAACGTATTGTGAAATCAAACTAAAAACAAACACAAAAAACGCCCGCAAATGTTCTCATCCGCCACTGTTCCATTATGTTGCGATCGGAGAGGCAAAATTTAATGTGAAAAAACAGCAATCAGAGAGAAAAGGTAGATTGGAAGAATTTTCTTCTACAAAAATCGATCGTCAGCCAACGAAAACCCTCTAACTGCGTTGTAGAGATCAAACTGATGGACCCGTGCAAGATGTTAACATTGTTCCATACCGCCAAAAGCGTTAAATTTAAACTAACAATTCATTCTCACGGACGGCATATAAAGAAAATTAGGAAAAAGAGAGCGAGGTAGAGAAAGAGAATAGAAAAAAATCAAACGAAAAAAACCCGTTCAGGCAACCAACATCCAACATGCTTCGGCTGCGCATACGATCGTGCTTTTCTTTCTATTAACTGCTTATACGGCTCCTGCTCCTGCCATGATGGGGGGAAAGCCAAATCATCTGCTTGTTTGTGTGTTTATGTTGCGTTTTGTGTGGTTAGCGAGTGATAATACCCCGACATCATTTGTGGCCATGCGTGTGTGTTCGTACGTGTGCTACCGCTCTGTGCTGCTGGCTCTGTAACTTGGATCCCTGTGTGGGACCAGGACAACTGTGTGCGTGTGCGGTGGGATGGGATGGTTCCTATCTGTTTGTTTAACTGTTTGTTCGTTTCGAGCGTTAGGTTAAGTTAGTTCGATGAAAAAGTTAGTTAAATTCCGGTTCAAGTGCGCTTTTGATGTAAGTGAAGGGAGAAGGTAGAAGATACTAGCCCCCACACATCGTCCCACGTTTAGATTCAATTGTCGTTGGTGCCGTTGCGTTCTGTTTAGATTAATTCGCTCCCCCATTTCGTTTGGTGTGGCGGCTTCGATTCGTGGGCTTGGGGGGGAGGCAGATTTAAATTAAGCGGGAAATGAATGCTCCTGCCCCTACACCACTGTTCGTATCGGCCTTTTTGCAACGGTGCATTCCCGGCCCGGTTACAGACGACCGGTGGAATGTGTGTGTTTTAATTTGTGTTAGGTCAGTATTTCTGTTGCCGTGTCCTCGTGGTGGCAATCCCGTTGCTTTGCTGCTGCCGCCTCCATTCTCACCGGTCGATCGTTGGAGGTTGTTAAAGCAGCAGGTGAAAGTTAGGAGAAAATAAGCGGAAAATGCGTAGTATGTTTAGGTAAACGGCGACAGTGATCCAACCGTTGGATCGTAACTGTGATCATGAATGGATAGCGTTTAGAAAAAGAGAGAGAGAGAGAGGGCGAGCCACGTGAAAATGCTTCTTTTTGCGCAATATAGGAACAATGCATGGACAAAACCACTCTACTACATTGTAAATATACATAATATATACAGTCATCAGCTAGGTAACCGTTATAGAAATGAGCTTTTTTGAGTGGTTGAGTTTTTGAGGGTTCAATTTGTTTAGTTCCATTGTGTCCAACCAGTTCATGTCCCCTTTCACTTTTGTTGAGTGTTAAGTTGATGCTAGTTACTCCTTAAATTTCGAACATAAATCGTGCTTGACAGACAACACAAAGCATCGATGTCCAATTAAACAATGAACCCAAACCGTGTGTGTGTGTATGATGGGATGTAGGTGTGTAATATATAAAACTATAAGGTAGAAAGGAGTGCCGCAACCACAGCATCATAAGTAAGGATCGTATTGCCTGCAAGGCAACATTTTTGCAATCCCACACCTCCTCAACGCCTCGGTCCTCTGGCACGTTGTTCCCCCTTTTTTTCACACGCACCTTTTTGCCCACATTCGCGATACCGCGTTTCCTTATTTATGCGCACCGACACCTCCACCAACCAGTGAACATACAAACATAGTCCTCCCACCGAGACAATGCTGCGCCCCCCGTAAAGCTACCCTTCCTCATCGTGGTGTGTAATTGTAACCACTTTGTGTCAACTGCTCTGGCCTCTCTTGGCGCGCATTGAGCTGTAAAGCAGCACCACAAGAGGAAGCGGGAAAGCTTCCTTTACACTTACGCAATCACAATTATAATTGTACTGGAAAAGGACCGAAAGGTAGGGATAAAATAGGGAAGAGTTAAATGGAACAGGGGACAATGAGGAGAAAAACAAAGCTAAAAAAAGGAAAGTGATTTTAGGGAGGACGATACTAACTGATGACGATAATGGACGGTGTGTGGTGTTGTAGGTTAAATTTATATAGCGCGCCTGTAGTTGTAATCATGGTACTGAACACACATTATAACTAGGTTTGGAAACAAGAAGAATGGAGTGTAAAAGAGTAAGTGCGTGTTTTTGTTTGTATTTTTTTTAAATAATTGTTGTAAATAGTGGTGGTGGTTGCCGTATATTTTGTTTATAAGTAAGTGCAACCACTAGAGAAAGAACATGACATTTTTGCCGTAGCTTTGGAAGGTTCATTCGCATGATTCGCATATTTCAGCTGAAACTGTACAGCCACTAGGCTTTAATACCGGTGGCATTCTTTTATTTTTGTTTTAAAGGGCTTTTCAAAAGCTCATGGTAATTCGTCGAAACTGTGTGAAAGTTAATTTGCACAACCCCGACTGATGGGGATTCGGTGTTACGAAACTCATCAATTGCAATTCCGCTGACGGTGTGCTGCTCCTGCTGTTTTACTCTATTTGTTCTGGTTCCTTTTTTTTTTTCACTTTCCCACTTCCGGAATCATCGCGGATCCATGCATGCAAAAATCATTTCACACGTCAGCTGATGAAAATTGGAAGCATTCCAATGTATCCATCCGCTCCCTTAACAGCAGCAGTTGAATGGGAGGTAGAGAGAGAGAGTGAGTGAAAAAAAGTCGAATAATACGATAATAAATAGGACCGATGAGGGTTCGATCGCTTGATAATGATGATTGAAATTCGATAATAAAAAAAAACAGGGCGGAAGCATAAATAATGACTACAAAAACTGCACTCTCCCTCTCTCTCTCGCTTCGGAACCGTTAACGGGATGGGTCACGATGGTAAACCAAAGCGTGTTGTGCACTGTGTGGCGCAAATCCTGCTGATGAGGTCTGGCCTGTTAGTTTCGCTTTTTTGTGTCTTTTCTTCACTCGGGGAAAAAACTATAATAACGAAATAAAATTTCCCCTTTTTCCGGTTTACTATACCCTCGCCGGCCACACCAGTGAGCCGCACACTGCCCGTGGCACAATTAAAATGATATTTAAAACCGTCTCCTCTACCCCTGCCGGTGGAGAGGACAGCGTTGTGGCAGCGTGGCAGAGCAGTAGTGGGTGGTGGTAGTGGCCTAGCGGCGGCTGTATATGAATTAATTCAATTTAAATTGATTTTCATCTGGTTTTGTGTCGATTCGATTTTCGCAAATCTCACACACGGTTCCGATCGTTACTGGCTTGGCTGGCTGACTATCGGCTATCGTATGCAGAGAGGCGATCCGGCTCCCCTTTTCATCGCACTTTACCAATATGTATCTGTTTCTCATTTTATTATTTATTTTGCTTTTCTGTACGATAAACCCATCGACTCTGTTAACTCTCTCCTTTTCTCTCTCTCTTTCTCTCTGTGTCCTCTTTATTTTTTGTCCCAAACAATCAAACGCTTTTGCTTTTCGATTGGGGGGTGTTCAGGGTGTCGTCGCCTTGCAGCAAGCACCATGCGATACTATTGACCCAGTTCGGGAGTGCGTGCGAGTTGGACTTTCGGATTCTCTCTATTTGTCATCCAAACTTTGGGCCAAATCTTTTTTCGCCATTTTTTGTTTTTTGCGCAGTTAGTTTACGCAGCGGCACAATTAGTGTATGGCGTGTAGTTTGTGTAAATCATAGTAAAACGGAGATGAAACTCGGCTTTATTTTATCGCCATGAGTTATGGGCGTGTTGTGTTGTGAGTGCTGCACACAATTAAAACACTGTTTTTTTTTTTTTGGAGGTGTGATTGTAGTTCATGTTCGAGTTACTACTGGTAGTGATTATTCCACTTCTATTTTCCTTTTGTGTTGTAGCGTTTGGTTTGTTGGTTCTAGTCAGATTGCACAATTTGTCTATCGTTTTATTGCATTTCATATATTTATGCAAGAGATTTAGGGAGAAAGATGAGTTGAGCTGTGGAGAGTGTAATAAAAATAAGCTTTATCGTATTTATTTTATTTGAAATTGCTAGACCGGATCAGCTTGTAGGCAATAACAACGACATGAATGGTGCTATGTTGTAAGTGTTTCTCATCATGATTAGCATTTTTTTTTTAATGGAAATTTGTAAAGTTCACAAAACATTGAGTATTCAGATTATTTTAGAAGCAATTAATTTCAAAGTAAATAAACTTCCGAAGAAAGATCTCCGAACTATAGTTAAAAGTTCACAGATCATCACGTTGTTAATAAAGCATATTGTTCCTTATGGAAAGAAGTAAAACAGGCTAGAAAAGGAAAGTATAAAACGAAAAATGAGGCAAGATCCAACAAATCAACATAAAAATAGAGAGGAAAACAAACAAACAAAGTACCAACGAATGTAGAAAAGGAAAGGAATAAGCTAAATAAGTAAAAAAAAAAAATAAGAAAACTGGTTTTAAGTGCAATGATGTAAAGATATGATTTACAAAAAAAAAACAACTTATATTTTCAATGTAAGTTTGTAAGAAGTGATCATTTTACTAAGGGAATGCTGATAGTACACAAAAACCTCAATCACAACATGTAAACTTGAGTTGCAAATGAAAGGAAGAGGAGATGAGTAGGGATTGAAGTTGTTTTAAAATAAGATGAAAAAAGCCAAACCGGAGGTACATATTATCATTACTTTTCCACCATACAACATATACTGCCATCTCATAATCAAACGAGCATAGTACACCACTACTCCACCGTTTACTACCACTACTCCACTACTTAAAGCAAAGGTAGAGATGTACCCTCCACTATAGGACCAGTACCGTGCATTTCTATGATACTATTGTGTACTTGTGAGTTTAAAGTGCAAGTGTAACATTGTGGACGGTAAAAGAAAAAAAACAAGAAAGAAAAAAGCATATGATAAACACCATAACCCGTGGAGATTTTGTACCAATAATCGGAGCTACTGTTTGTGTGTTTCATTGTTTAGTATCACAGGTTTTAATCCCGAACCGAATCATTCATCCGTCTTTATTTACTAATACAAATCAAACATTTGCGGTTCTGTGCGCTTCGTGAAATGTGGCTTAAAAATCAATAATTTAAACTAACTCACAGGCAACGCCAAACCCATTTCCGTGTTTGTGTTTGTCACCTAACAACAACACAATAATAGTGCATCATGTCCGGGCACATGTTGACCGAGGTAGTTTGTTGCCTTTGTACTTGTTGAATTGAAGTAAAGCCTAAGCGTCCAAAATCAGACCCACCTGTTGCTGCTGGTTGTTGTAATACGATTAATGAAGGGGGATAGTTGTACCTGCACTGATTTAGTTAGTGCATATCGTTGGTTTAATGATGATCAAAGCTCTCAAAGGGTGTTTTGCTGCTTGATTAGTTTTGCTGCATGAATGAACGATAAACATTCCAATTTGCAGATTCCAACATCAGTTTGAAGTATGTTGTGTGAAGTTCTTTGAAATAGCATCAATTGTATTGGCTTTTTTATTTGATTTGATTTACAATTCATTAAATTGCTAATAAAAAAAAAACACAGCCAATCAAACACTCATTTAGCAGCTTTTAGCTTCATCAAGCGCAATTCCCTGAAATTACTCTAAAGTGTGACTTTGACTTTGTGTTGAATTCTGGTGCCGTGTTGAGGAGTTCAACATGTTAATTTCCTCCGTTTTTTTTCACCCCTTCAGACTCGTTCGCTACCTTTATTGAGTGGTTCAGCTGTGGACTGTTCTGTGCCGGTAGTGGAACGCTTCAACGTCAGCACACGACCGTCAACGAGTATCAGCTGATGCCGGTTTAGTGTGATTCGTGTTTTCACACAACGCCAGCGGCTTTAATCCAGACGGGGCCAACAAAAATTGTGATAAAAACCGAATAAAGACAATACATATTAGCATTTAAAATCAAAACTGATTTGTGCGAATTGTTCCGAATGGTTTCGACGTGTGAGAGGTAAGTTTGTGTTATAACATTTGATGACATGATTTGTTATCAGTGTTGCAGTGTTACAAACGCATACTTTTTAATTGAACTGTAAGCCAACTATCGAGTGTTCAGCTAAAAAGTATGCCTACTAAAAGCCGTTCAACTATTGAATTCTGACTGTATGTCTGTTCCCGAACCGGTACAGGTTCACGATCCATTCCATGATTGAGACCAGTTCATGGATCAATACCAGTTTAAGGATTGGTATTGGTTCGGGACTTTTCTGGAACCAAACGGTGTGGGTTTGTAATCAGATTCAAAGATGGTATGGGTTTGTGATCAATTTTGATACCGATAAGTGTTCGGGATCAGTTACACGACCCTTAAGGATCGTGATGTATGTATGATTCACGATGTATTACAGAATCGGGAGTTCGATTGGGTTCCAAAATTCGTTTCGGTCCAGTATAAGATCCAATGCCGATATGGTTTCAAATAAGTTCTAAGACCTGCGTGAGATCCGGATCAGTTTCGGGATCATTAGGAGTTCTTGATCAGTTTAAGATTTGGTATGGCTTTTGGATAGGTTGAGTGTGCTACTGGAGTGATGTAGCTTCAGGATCAATTCAAAGGCTTGCATAGGTCTAAAATCATTTCCAGTACTTGAATGGGATCTGCATCTGTTTCTCTTGAGTGCTTCGCAGAATTAGTAAGCATCTAAGAATTGTGTTGTATTAAAAAAAAATGCGGGCACTTAGGAGCTATTGTGGTACGTAGCGTTGTAGAAAGTCTAAATTAACCAATATTTACATAAAACTATTTTGTTCAGGATTGTTTTTTTTACAACTCCATAACTCTTTTTAAAACGCAACGTACTTCAATGATTAAAAAGATATTGGATCATAATAGTATTAGAATTCGCTTCAAAGTCAAACCTGAAATCAAATCCCTTTATGATCGAACCTGTTGAACCAAATCCAATAGGAAACGCGATTCCGATAGTTCCGAGTTTATTCGCACATCCCCACATCATTGGATCGCATTCGATCCGTTCGCACCATCACTGCTTTGGAGCAGATCACCTCTCTCCCATCTTTTCTCTCAACACACTCTCTCTCTCTCTCCCCGCGGGGTAAAAACATCGCCAAAAAGCCAATTTAATAATGTTGTTGCGCCACCCGAGAGCTGCCAATTCTGTCAGTAGCCTTCCTCCGGAGTAGTTGATATTTAAAGTTGTGTTTAAGTTAAAGTTACGCCTGCCTGCCCAAGAAAGCAGCACGATTTTCAATTTCTGCGACGTCGCGCTAAAGTGTTTTCCCGACCCTTTTCTCCCCGTATTTTTTTCCTTCCAACACCCACCCATATTTAAAGCTTTCGCTTTCCTGTGAACGCGCCAAAACACCTGAAAAGTCCTCCTAAAACGGTGCAGATAATTTTTTACCAAAACCGATTCGCACGTTCTCGTGGGACGTGCGCTTCATCTCGCGTTTTTTTTTTCACATCGAAAGAGTGTGTGGTGAGAGTGTGGTGTTGTGTGCCAGAAAGCAACAGCAGCAGCACAAGCCTTTCGTTTTCTTTCGGCGGTGTGTTTGAAAAAAAAGGACCAGATTTTAAACTGTTTTTTTAATAATCTCAATTGAAGTAGAATAGCGAAAGATAAAAGAGAAAAAAAACGAACCAAAAAACACAGGGCAACACAAGAAGCCATATTTCGGAGTGGCGCCATTTTGTATTAGAAAAATTGCGAGAGGTGTTGCGATCGCAGCACGCGCAGAGTTCGTTCAACTTGCTCTACTCCTGCGTCCTGCAGTACAAAGCGCGCGCGCGCGTGTGTGTGTTGTGTGCGTACGTGTTTGGAGTTGCGTAGGGCAACGGGTATTAGAAGGAAGACTTGCTGCCCATTACGAGGTACGCTCTACCCCACACCACTACTACAGCAACAGAAGGCACATCAAGTGGACACAAAGTGCGCCCTATACATACACGCAACACGGGTATGATGAAATTCGTAAATTCGGACACGACGACCAAGTCGTTGCGGCACGGTGAACAATATGAAAATTGTTCAGAGATGCTTATCGAACCAGGTTAGTTGTTTTTTTTGTTGTTATTTTTTTCGTTCCTTGTCTACTGTGATGTGTCTTTGCTTTGCTCTAAAACCTCACCCCACACACCTGTATTGTTTGATTATATTGTGTGCGTCTACTCTGTCCTACCTTGTATGCTGTTTGTGTATGTATGATAGAAAGAGAGAGAAAGAGCATGTTGGTGAAACGGTACGAGTGTAGAAGAAGACCGGTATAGTAGTATGCGTGGTGGCAGTAGTAGTGAAATGCTGCGATTCCTTTCCCTTTTTGCGTGTAAGTACACGGGACGCGCGTTACCTGTCCCAGCAAAAAAGGGCCGCCATTTTAATCACAGCGCATTCTTGTTTTTTTTTTTGGTCGGTTCGAATCCATTTCCCCTAGATATGACATCGCTCGAAGAGCTGGATCCGGCTATCCTGAGCTGCGGCCTGCCCGCCATCGTACTGAACGCGGAGGATTCAGCGGCATCAGCGTCGGCGGTGGCTGTGCCAACAACGACAACAACGACGACGAGAAGGACGATGCGGCCGTCGCTGATGGGCTCGTTCGCCACTGTTGGCGCCGGCGCGAACGTGATCCGCTACACGGTGGCCCATCTGCTGGCGCTCCGGAAGAGTCCGTTCGCGCATCGGCGCCCGGCCGCTATCGATGAGCCGCGCACGGCTCAATATCCGATCTGGAGCCGTACCGGCTTTAACCACCAGCCGGACCGGGTGCGCCGGGTAAGTGGTGGTGGCGACGAGGATCTGAGCGGTGGAGGTGCGTACGGACGGAAAGGGAACGATCGTCAACGCGACAATGGCTACAATCCGCCAAGGTAAGGTGTTGTGCGTGTGATGAATGTCCTTTTCTTCCTCTCTAATTCAAACTTCTAAAAATTGCCAGATTTCGACGTAATCATGAGTTTAGCAACCGGAACCATCACGTGATCGTGAAGAGCTACAGTGGTGCTGCGGGGGGCGATCCTTGCGCCGGTGGAGGCCATCCGCTAGGCGGTGGTGCGATGCGTCTGCAGGACACGATCATCGAGGAGGAACCGGAATGGGTGGCGGCCGGTCCCACCTCCCGTCTCGATACGATCGAGCTGCGCGGGTTCGACGAGGACATGAGCCGCACCGTGGCGGAATCGCTCAAGACGTCGCCGGTCGGTGTGAAGACGCGCGGCGCCTTCTTCGACGAGCTGCTGCACTACGAACACGTGCATCCGAAGCACGGCGGCGGTGCCAAGCACGATCTGTCCGGCGGCCCGGGTGACGGGGAGAGTGTCGTATCGCACTCGAACAATGGGTCACCACCGCCGGCACGCAGCACACCGACGAAGGGTGATATGAACAACAACAACATGGTGGGCCGGAAGGCATCCGGGGGCGGCAGCAGCGGTGCAGGAGGATGTTCCTCCTCCGGTGTGAACGTTTCCAACTTTGAGGAGCTGATGAAGTTCGACTCGATCCTGGGCGATTCGGGCGACTCGAACAGCAGCTCCCGGTTCAGCAAATACTATCGCCGAGGAAGCGGCGTTTCGGCCGGATCGTCCGGTGCGGGAGGACATCACTACCAGCATCACTACACCGGACAGCAGCAGCAGCAGCAGCAACAGCATCATCACGTTCGTTTCGCACTCGAACGGAACACCCATCACTACAACAACGGACATCAGCAGCAGCAGCAGCAACACCGGCAGGCCGGTTCGGGTCGTTTACCGCTGTCGGCCCTCCAGCATCCGCCCACCGGGACGGGCGAACCGTTCTTCCCGGGTGGCGCGTCATCCACCGCACCGAACGCTGGCGATGCAAAGTCCTTCCAGCGGCTGCTGGAAATGCTGGCCGCCCAGAACCAGCGCATGAACCAGCAGCACCAGCAGCAGTACCTGCTGCAGCTGCTGCAAAACTGCCAGGAGACGGAAACGCTGCGCCAGATGCTGATGAAGAAGTGCACGCTCGACAATGCCGGACAGCAGCGCATACCGACGCAGGCCGAGCTGCAGCAGCACACGCAATCGATCATGAAGCAGGCGCTGCTGCGCAAGAAGATTGCCGAGCAGAGCCGGTACCTGCTGGAGCAGCAGCAGCAGAACGGGCAGGAACCGATCCCGGCTGTACAGCAGCTGATACAATCGATCTGCCCGAACGTGCCGCGCAGTCTGTCCGTGCTGGCGGCGGGCAGCGGATCCGGGCAGCATGGCGCTGGAGCGGTCGAACATCATGCCGCTGCTGGTGCTGGTAGAAGCGATCCGGGGGCAGTTGGTGGAGGCGCTGTTTATGCTGGCGGCAATCGGGCACCGTTGAGAGCCCCCCACCGGCGTTTCTAACGTGCAAGCGTGTGGCGTGTGTTTTGCAAATGGTTTTCCTATCCTCTTTCCTGCTCGGGTGAGAGATATTTTGCATTTGAATTTTATATCATTATCATTCTATTTCATTTCATTTCCTTCACACACTCCCACACACGCACATTCAAGCAAAAGGCACAAATGCCATTTCATTTAATTTTTCGATCGTTGAATTAATGCTTCTTTTATGCAGTATAATACTACATTTACTCCTCTCACATTGCTTGTCCTTTGTATTGTTGTGTGTGCTGTGGGTGCTGTGTGCTTTGTGTGTATGTACTGAAACCCAGTCCGGGAAAAAAGATCACGTTTTCACGCCGTTTCCCACCGTCATTTTTTGTGGAGGAAAACAGCTCCGGTTTCATGACTATTGCTGCGTGCATCGGATAATGATTTATTTAGCAGAGTTGTGCGATAGTTATTAAGAGTGCAAGGAAGAAAAAGGCAACTCTTGTGACCCAGCCAGTTAAACAATTTATATGATAGCCTAGACGCGCTTTTGTTACAAACAAAACACGCTACAAATGCCGTCGCCCAGTCAGTGCGTCGGACGGGTCCCGCTTATCGATCGCCTACCACCGGGTTCCGGGTGCAATATTTTAATGTATTATTTTTCACTGTCTTACCATTATTTCTATTCTTCGACATTCGGTTCGGGCAACCGGCTGCTGGTTAGGCAGAGAAGAACCCCCTGTCAATATATAGAATCCATTATTGTTCCTTCCTTTAATCGCATTCGGATGATTTTTTTTACTTATTTTTTCTGTTTGCAAACTGAGAAATGTAGGTTGTGTATTGTTGTGTCTATTCTCTTAGTTAATGTGTAGTGTTTTGGGTTTTTTTCGGTAATTTTTATTTTTTTACATTTTTTTCTATTTTTAAAATAAAATTGTTTCATTGTGTTGATGATTTATACAGCAAGGAATGTTGTTGCCCGTTTAGTGTCTAGAAATTAGGAAGAAAGGTTGATTTTATCAGAGACAAAAGAAGAAGAAAACGGAGTGTAAAAATATATTTAGAGAAATAGCATAAGAATCATAATCCGTCATTCCTTAAAAAAAATCCTTAATTTTTTGTTAAAAATGAATAGATTGCCACTAAAGATTGGTAATTCCGATCACGATTCATGAATCGGGAAACAATCTCCGACGTGAATCAATGGGTGATATCACAGCAGAAAACACGATTCCATTTCGATCGAAGCAAAGCATCGTTCGAAAACCGACTCAAATTAGGCATTGTATGCGATTATTTCTTTTTTAAATTAATTTACTAAAACAGTTTTATGAAATTGTCCCAATACATTTACAGGAGATTTCTCAGGATTTTTTGTCCCGTTCTCGTAATTTGTTAGGTGCGTCTAACGATTCATTCAGTCTTTCTCATATATTTCTGGATTACAAATTGTTGGTATCATTCAATTGAATATTAATACAAGTATTCCCCGATATTCGCTATTAATGCGGATCGAAGGCAAATCGCGTATATCGGATATCAAGGTTTTCAGTGAAATTACAGCATATTTTAGTGTAATTTTGCTTAAAGTCGTATTTTTAGCCACTAAATTAATTATCTGTACTGATTCTAACTGAAGATAACACTTTTGTAACTTTTATAATAGTTTTTAAAATAGCGTAAATCGATTATGTCGTATATACCTGATTACCAAACCTGTACAATGTAACAAAAAAAAATCGTGGAAACATTCCAAAAAACTATGGGAAGCACCTAAAAATGTTGGGAATCAACCAAAACACCTTGGGAATAAAAAAAAAAAACAGCTAAAATTTAAATTATTGAAGGAAGCTTTAAGAGATGTATTGTCATATAAATATGGATGACCACGACATTGCTTTATTAGCAAAAACCGATAACTCCAAACTAGAGTTGTGCCTCAAGAACTAGAATTGTACAATTCATCCAATTCTTCCTAAAGAACAAACGACCTACGTTCATCTTATCTCCGTTCATCGATTCCTTATAAATCATGATGTACTGAGTTGGTTCTGACAATAACGTCCTACGCGTCGAAATAAAGAACGTCTAAGTACGCCAGGTTGTTCATGTCCTCCCATACAAATATGAACGTGAACCATAATACCAGGACGTTCATGAAAAGAACGACCTATCCGTTGAAATAAAGAACGTCCTAGTACGTTCATTTCATCCGATTCAAATATGAACGTGAACCGTACGACCAGATCGTTCACTAAAAGAACGTCCTACTCGTCGAAATACAGATGGTCCTGGTCTGCCAAATAATTTTCGAGATGTGATAAAGTAATTCTTCTTGCGAAACGAAACCATTTACCATATTTTCATATACTGAAATGAACGAATGAATCGCGATTCACGTTTAGCTCATGTAAATGAAAGAACTAGGACGTTCATGTTCATGGCAATGAACCGAATTGCCCAAGCCTACTCCAAACACATTATCCTTTTCTGTTCTAATTTTCTTAGCTCTTAGTATTTAATTCTATCACGCATTATAATGAAATCTCCTTCAATTGCCTATTTTTAACTCAACTTTTATGTTATTCTTTTAAAAACTGTATTAAAAATATAAATCTTGGTAGGTGCAACAATTAAATTCCAGTTTTTACATTCATTCATTCTCTCTCTCTCTCTCTCTCTCTCTTTTTCTCTCTTTCTCTCTCTCTACACCTTTTTGTATTCGGTTTTGCTGCTACAGTGCTAGTTTGCTACGAAACTTTGAAGAGTTGGATAATGTTAATGATAATGCGAAACAACGGAAAATCGGAGTTTCAAAAGGAATCTTTGATTTAAAATTTGTTCTCATTGTGTATATGTATAGATAAAAGATTATGAATTTCTAGAAAATATTCAATATAAAAATATTTTTTAAACCTTCAGATACAATAACAGTGTGAAAAAAAATCTAATTTTTCAGACCATGCTTATTACTCTATTTTATTTGCTTTGGTGATTAATCCTTAGAACACAATTATTGTTCACTTCCTGTCATCGATCATCCTGTCAAAGTCCGTTTAGAAAGTATACATACATGTTTCGACAAAGTTATTAAATCCTCGACTATTTAAATATTCTATCCCACCATACCAGTATACCACACGCCACAGAGAGGAAGCACGTTAATCTCTAGCCCGGGAGGCAGTGGTCGGACCTTCTCTCGGATAACAGTGACACACTTTTGGGGTCAACCTGGGGAATTAAAAAAAAGGTGTTTGTGTGTGGGGAGTAAGGATTGCGATTTAACGGTCGCTTTGATCGTTCGTTCGTTCGTTTGTTTGCTTGTTTGTGATCATCATCGGTTATGAGCTTCATCGTATATGTTGCACAATGTTTCATTCGGGTGGTGGTGGTGCGCACAGGAACACACGGGACAGGGTTTCCGGTGAGGATTGGTCTGATGACCCACACAAACACGCGGCGTGTCCTTTCTGGCGGCGGATTAATTCAAATTTTGAAGCAAAATTGCATCCCTCTCTTTTCGTTTTGTGCTGCCGGCAAATCGGGACCAGGTGATGTATGAAACGGGATCCACCATTCTATTGGCCACCGAATTTCAATTATTTGCCAGTGAAGCTTTTGTGTTTGAATCCGTTTTTTTTGGTTAGGAAGCCCTCAGGGAGGCTCAAAAACAACAACTTGCTCGTCTTCATTGACACTGAGCGTTTGGTGAGCGTTGTGTCGACACTGTTCCTCCGCCATGTTTACCCTTCAGGGCGTAGTAGTAGTAGTAGGTTCTCTTCTTGCTCCCTCCAACTTTGTTCCTGCTTGATGACTTTTTGGTGGTGGCCCCCTCCGAACTCGCAATTGAAGCGCTGCAATTGACGGTTGCAAGTGGTGCCTTTTCTCGCAGTCTTGTCAGTGGGCGGCAGTAGTTTCTCGCAATGACAAGCCGTTCGGGGATGCCGCTGGGCTGCAGTTTAGTCGAAAATACTTGCCCAACAGGGTAGGGAGCAGCCAGCTAGTTGCCATACATTCTATGCGCTAGATTCGGCAACGCGCCCTACCGGAAGCAGCTTATCGGTGGGGTTCGTTTCGGTTTGGCCAACTATCGAGCGAGCTGGTGAGCTGCTCGGGACATACCGGGTCCCGGACCACTGCAGGGAGAGGACTGCACGCTTCGGCTCTACTCATGGTGATGATGATCCCTTGGTGCGCGTGGTATGCGCGTGGATGGTGAAATTGGTGGCTGGTGTTTGCATTTTCATTTGTGCCAATTTCATCGGTGTCATCGGTTTTGCTGACAGGCTTTTGTTTTGCACCATTTTGTGTGAGCGAGTATGCTTAGCTTTTTGATAAAGCATTTAGTGAGAGTAGTAGCTGTGTTGTGTTTCAGATGATCGGTTCAAGAGGACAACTAGGTCGTGTGCTATTGGACTGTTAAGTATTAAGTGGGCATTACTTAAACTGGTATTCCAAAATTGTGTTTGGCACTATATTATTTTAATGTTTTATTAATTATGCATTTCACATGTTTACATAAATTGCGCTATTTGGACATTTATTACTGCGTAATTAAGAAAATAAGAATTACACTTTTGCATTATTTTTATAAATTTATGAAATTTGTTTTGCAATTATATTGTAAGTCGCTTCTTTTTCAATCCCTTTGCCCGCCACTTCTTTATCTTCTGCTTCTTCTTCCTCATTTTTTATTCTATTAAACTATAAACCATGCTAAAATCGTGAATTAAATGCATTAACAGTGAAAAAGGCGAGAATATCAAGAATATACATTTAATTGATTATTCTAGTGAGTTTTATAGTTTAGTTCATCATTTCTTAGAATTTGTGAACGTTCCGTTTAAAGGACATACTACAGTGGGTAGGTGGAATTGGAAACCCTCTGCCAAGACCGATGCCAGCTTGTGATTTGACATGAAAATTCCCGAAGTTCCCGAGATACACGGTGAATGGGGACCGAAAACGGCCACAAAATACCGCGCGTACCTCGAGTTTCCGTGTTTGTCGAATCTCGTACTTTCCAGCCAAAATATCACTAATTTTCGTGTAATTTTGCAAGTAGGGGGTAGTTTTAGAAACTTCATTAATTATTTGATGCGATTCAGACTGAATTTAACAGTTTTAAACTGTTGGAAAAGGTTTGTAACATTCGAACAATAGGGAAATCATTTGGCATTTAACAATCGAAAAATAACTGCCGAATTTTAAAAACTGCATATAAAGGGCTTATTAGACGCAGGAAAATAATGTCATTTCTCGATTGGTATTTATCTGTCAAAATTAGACTTAGGCGCAAAAATGCCTCTAGTACGTGTAAGAAGGCAAGAGAATTGTTCTGTCACCTTTATTTACCATTTATTATTTAATTTATGGATTTTCTTGGTTTTATCCGAAAGAATCATTCATTTTTCTCATTTTTGCTGTTTTTATTTATCATCATCAGGAAATTCAATTCGCTCTATCGACGTTGACAGAAAAAAATCTACTCTGGAGCAAATCGGAAATGAGCATGCCGAATTCCGATTTTCCGACTGGCATCTATCTGTCAAACCCTGTTTGAAGGATAGATTCCAAAATCGAATGACATTATTTTCCTCCGTCTAATAAGGCCTTAAGAGGTACCCGTGTATCTCGGGGACTACCTGTACTCTTTTTGGGTGATTATCGAAATCCGATGTTGGAGCTCCCCTAAAGTGTAGAACGATTTGACAAGTAGTCATATGTTCGATACAGGCCGTTTGGCATCTGAAAGCCCCTTTCGATTCATATTTGTAATAGTATTATAATGATGAATAGATCTGGCCATCACAAGCAGCATGTTAATTGGTTCATGAATTTTACAACAAATGTATGTCTTGCCTCTTGCTGTTATAATTGTTTGAGAGTTTGATGAATTTTCAAGGGCTTTCTTCTGTCAAATGGCTTCCTAGATGACCAAACCGATATTTGAACTCGTTGCTACACAGACCTTGCCCATAACCAATTAGCTTTACCTGTTAGATATTAAACCTGTCAAATAGATCATTTTACTGTATATTTCACCCTGTGTGGCCGTTCGGTTAAAGCCAGTTGTTACATTATCTTGCCTTTTTTGACAAGAAGTGATCTTCTATTGATCTTTCCCTAAACGATTTGTGGATCTTATTATTATTCTTTCATGATTATTTTTCATGTTATTAAATATTTAAAAAGTTTTTGTTTCAGTAATTAATTCGGGATGTGCGCGTACGCACTTCCCGGCTACCAAAAATAGCGCACACGAGTTATCCACATGAGGGATAATCGCAGGGGTCAACCCAGCCTAAGTGTGCAATGGCTAGGCCTCGCCCTGGGGGAACCGCCTTTGTGATCACGGTAACCCCTGTGCCAGGTAAGTATGCTTTCTGCCGGTCACAACGAACCACCCCATTCACCGGCAACATGCTACGCTAGCGATGCATAAACGTTCCCTTTGCGAAGGGATTGCTTTATCCTTTGGTACCCGTATCCTTTTGTACCGTGCGCAGTGTGACAGTCCCTGTTGTCTGCCCTTGTGTGAGTAGGAATCATGCTTTATTTGGAAGCAAGATTCTTTTCGTTATTAAGAGAACCAGCCTGCGCTAACACAGGGTTTCCCCACGATTTATTGGTCGGTTCTCATAATTTTTTGGGCTCGTCTCACGACTTATTCATCGCATCCCATAGATTTTTGGTTCGTTCCCATAATGTATTGGCATCGTCTGATTGGATATCACTACAATTGAATAAAAAAATTATGAGAACCGATCAACAAATCGTGTGAAACCCTGTTTCAGCGTTATTGTTAGTGTTTAAGCTTAATTAGCAGAATTATCCATGAAGTACAAATTTACTTATGAATTTACTATGGGTCAGCATTGAAATTTTTGTTTTGCTTTCTTTGGCACAACAACCGATGTCGGTCAAGGCCTACCTGTACCACACACTAGTGGGCTTGGCATTGAAGGCTGCTTGTGAAAAAAACCCGGTTGTCATACATCACAAAATATTACAAAAAAAGTAAATTAAACATTAAAATGTCCATTTCTTTACCAAAGTAAATAATTTAAATTATCAATACAATAATTATTGAACTTTAATTAATTTTTAATTATCAATACAAAAAAAGTTATTGATGTTTCAATATGAAAATGTACAACATCCCGTACCAAATGTATGGGATACCTGCGAGTATGCCGGTCGTAGAGGTGAAGGTGTAAATTGCAATGGTCATTGAGACAACAGTTCATGAGATCAGGATGTGGAGATCAGGATACAGACCTTTAAGGCCGCTTTAGACTTTGCGTGAAAGTGAACGTGAAATTTTGTTTTTTTTTTTTTCGATATTTGTCATTACACATTAACCATTACATATTGCTCATCGTACACCAACACAAAGAGAATTCAATTTCCCAACTATTGAGGCTGTAAAGCATGCTTAAATAATGAATTAATGATATATTTCCTTGTTCGCCGCTGACCATTATTTTTCACCGTGAGCAAAGCGTGAAATTCTGAGTGGAGCAAATTGCATGTCAAATTATTGAAGCTGTTCAATTTTACCGTTTAGATTGGACGAAAAATTTTAAACTCGTCGTTTCACTTTCCGAATGTTCTGTATTTTCGGCAAAATAATTCAACGCGACAATACATTTACAATTTTATATTAGTATTTAACATTTTATTCATTCAATGCATTGTAAAATTGTAATTAAATAATATGTATATGCTACTAAGTTGCATAAGTTCTATAGTATTTTTTTATGATGAAAACATTAATTAAATGGAAACGAATTTAAATGATCGTCCAAAGCCTTACGTATGAGCAATATGATCCTAACGAGTATTTTTAGAATTCCTGTATTGTTTGTTTTGATTTAAGCTTAAATTTCTCACCGACAGAGCGACTGGATTCGGCACATTTTAATGTAAAAAATAAATTGTCAACGATTCACCTGGCGATTTTACGTTCACGTTCGACTGTAATGCGACCTTTACTCTCGGTTGCAGCTTGAGTAAACATGAACGTATAAATGGTATCTTACATCAAAAGACAGGACATTCAATTTTTCTACTATTTAGACCTTAAGACATGTTAAAATGATGAATTAATTGCATTCCCTTGTGACTCCCCGCTGATTATCATTTTTCACTGAGAACAAAGCGGGGAATTACAATCGAATACATTTCCAACAACTCCCTCAAATATGGTGACCCCCGAAAGGCGCTTTTCCATCACACTCTGATCCCATTAATGCACCTTGCGTGAACCAGATGGTAAATGTATCATCGAATCATCGAATGTCATGAGATTTTGGTTTCACGCTTCACAGCGCGACGCTATTTCGCGGAATGTCTGGTCGCACGGTGAGTGTTGATCAAACAATTTCGCACGAAACCATGCATTGTCTAGCGGGTACTGATCGTTGGCTAGAGATCGTCCCTGATAATCCGCTTGATCACATCGTTTGTGTACAAGGTGATACGATCACGCCATTACAGGTTCACACACACGCCAATGGAAAAGTTGTGATCTAAAGTTTTATTTGCAAATTGACTGAACAAAAGTAGCAGCATGTCTTCGACGGAAATAGAGCAAACAGCAGTGTTGGTAGCACAGCTCGCTCAGTTGTGCCTGAACGCCGACAATGCGGACGTCACCTTTATCGTGAAGGGGCAACATCTGCCAGCGCATCGGATCATCCTGGCGACCAGAAGTGAATATTTCCGGGCATTATTATTTGGTGCGCTGAAGGAGTCAAAGCAGAATGAGATTACACTGGACGTTTCGGTCGACGCGTTCCGGTATCTGATGAAGTACATCTACACCGGCAGTTTGTCGCTGAAACAGATGAAGATCGGCGACATTCTAGATACACTTGAGCTAGCTCATCAGTATGGGTTCATCGACCTACAGAAGGCTTTAGCAAATCACCTGGGCAAAGTGATTGGCATGAACAATGTGTGCGTTATTTTAGAAACGGCTCGTTTACTAGACCTTACCGAACTGTCTTCCACGTGCTACACGTTTATGGACGGAAACGCGACCAGTATCATTCAACCGTATAAGTTCCGTAGCATCGCCTACGAGGCCCTGTTCAGTTTATTGCAGCGGGATACTTTCGCCGCTGATGAAGTCGATATTTTCAACGCTGTTCATGGTTGGTGTCGATGCAATGAAGCCGAACCGGATAAAGCTGAGAAGCTTTATAACTTGGTACGGTTTACGCTGATGTCTCAGCAGGAGCTGTTGAATGTGGTGCGTAGTACGAATGTGCTGAACCCGAACCGTTTGCTGGACGTAATGGCTGAGAAAGAAAAGCTAACCATATTGCCTTTTCGTGGTGTATCCAGTTGTAAGCATCAATTATCAAACAATCGTTTATCTGTATTTGACCTTTCATTTTTTCTTTGCAGTGCCAGAGCAGATTGTAGACAGTAATAAGATTAAGCAGTGCAACGCATCTTCATGTTCATGTAGCCGAAATGATAAAATCGATTGGAGTTTATATGAATGAGTCAACGGTATCCAAGTGGAGGGAAGGAGGGAAGGCCGGAACTATTATTACCAAACAAAGTGTACCGTAGAAGTATCAACCGATAAAATAGCGTTGGATCGAAGGTGCCAAATCGAAGGTGTGACTCTCCAAATTTGACCCATTTTGGGATAAGGATATTGTTCGTTACATTCGTATTGCGCAAGCTAAAGATGTGTCTGAAGTTGGAGTGATTAAAGCCATGTTTCATAAACCTAACTGTGGCTGTAAGACTTGATGAGCGAAATGGCAAAATGTAATCGATCCTTTTATTGATGTAGAAGATAGTTCTGACAGTTGAAGATGCGCCTCGACCTCAACCGCATACCCGAATAACACGAATAATGAGTTAAAGTATATTATTTTATCACGAATTCCTGAACTTTTTTTTTTTATTTGTGTTATGTTTTAGTAAAACCTAGCTAGTTTTAATCAACTTTATGTTTTGTCTTTATGTTTGAATGTTTTATGTAAGCCGGTCTCGTAGTACAGTCGTCAACTCGTACGACTTAACAACATGATACTCGTCATGGGCTCGATCCCCAAATAGACCGTGCCGCCATACGTAGGATTGACTATCCTGCTATGGAGGGAAATCAATTAGTCACTGAAAGCCAAGCCCACAAGTGATACAGGCAGGCCTTGACTGACAACGGTTGTGTTGAGCCAAATAAGAAGAAGATGTTTTGTCAACTTTATGTCTCAGCTGCTCCAGGTTACGAAATTTTGACAAAAGCTCAAAAAAGCTCACTTTTTGACATTTTTTTAGTATTTTGTCACTCCCGTGGCCTTGCGCCTATTGGTCGCAAAAGTGTTGGTCGCAAAAGTCTTTGTAGCAAAATTCTTGGTCGCAAAAATGTTATTCGCAAACTTCTTGTTTGTGAAATATCTTGATCGCAATAATCGTGGTCGCAAAAATCCTGTTGTTAAAAAGCGACTCAGATGCAAAATCCACACCCTTAAGCCAACATCGTTCCAACATTCGGTGCACCTTTTGAGCAAGGCTGACCGTAGTTAACGGAACGTAGAATTCGTTTTAAAAACAGATCGTTTGGTGTGCGTGCCTAGGGAAAACAAAAACCAGGTCGGTAGATTGCTTCCTTATTGTTTGTCTTCTAAAAAATCCGATTTCCCGTTTCTTTTACTGCGTGTCCCGATTGTTCGTCAACTCGGTCTGGTCAGCCTGGTTCGGATTGCTGTATCTAGACGCGTGAACTTCTCACGGAGCGCATTGTCACTTAGTTGAAGCCTATAACATTTCCTGTAGTTTAGGTTTCGATGTTTAAAGGTCCTGTAGTAAAGGTTTTTAGGTCGTATTACTAACATAATTAGCTAACACAATGTTCAATTTCTGAGGTAATTATTAAATTGGGAACATGAAACCATACAATGCACACTGAACATGTTGGTTTCACGAGCAATGTAGCTTTATGCCGGATACATGTCACAAGTGATGCCCTTTGCCGGATATTCTGATTAAATGGTAAACGATCATGCGGATGAGAGTTTGTTTTTTTTTGTATTGGATTAAAACCACCTAATTGGTTGGTGGGAAAAAACGCTTCGTTACCATTTTTCTCAACAACTTTCCCTAACAAAAGATATCCTTATAGGATGGAACAACATTGAAAAGGGGTTTTATGAAAGAAAACCCCCAACGGCAAAAATAAACGCTCACCTCATCGTAACTCCACTTTAAGGCACATCCCGTGTCATCATCTCGAACCGCTTCTTCCGCTGCACGTGTGCAATCAGCATCGGTCTGCTGCTGCTGCTGCATCGGTCCGATCGAACCGTCATCGTTTCCCTTGCCACCTAGGGCCAGTTTTCCATCACCGTTTACCTTACTTCTTTATACTTTTAACGCATGATAAACTGTCAAAACAGCGTCCGTCGTGAGAGCAACGCATCAAACTCTGCACCAAGGGGCTTTTGTGCTGTGTGGGATCAATTTTTTTTTTTTTTAAAGGGAATCCCTACTTACGTGCATCGCACGTGCAGATCCACTCGAAACGGTTCGAGTGAATGTACAGATTTGTCTCGGGGTTTGGGTTCTTTAGCGATGGTTCAATTAGGGAGTTGGTATACCAATAGAGCGAAGGGAAGGGTTACTTTACCCGGCCCGTTTCGTTGCAGCGGAGTGTAGAAGAAAGGGAGCAGTTATCATAAAGGCTGTCAAAAATACGTCACTTTTACAACTACCCCAGAACGGATGGGGTTTTGTTACGCTTTTTAAAGGGTTGTAACGCGTGTCAAAAGTATGTTTAAGCATTTTGCAACATGTTTGCTAATTATGTTGGTTTCACGAGCAATGTAACTTTATGCCGGGAACCATGTCACAAGTGATACCTATTCCGGATATTCTGATTAACGGACTTCTGAATCGGACTAACAATGGAACTAAACTTTTGCAACTTACTCAAATTTAATGAGTATTGTTATTAAATTGTAAAGATTCAATTAAATTTTAGCAGTTCGTATTTTATTTTATATATTATTTTTTAACCTTTATTTATAGAGCAGCTGCAGCAACTGTGTAAAAAGGCTCAGAATATACATTCCCATCGTTCCTTTGAAAAGTGAATAAAAGAACGGGGGAAAACTATTTTTTCCGTGTAGCGCAAACCGATCGTGAAGAGGGTAGGTTGCGAAATTGGACAGGCCGTCAGTGAGTGATCCGCATTATCGTTAATTTAATGACATGTAAACTTAAAAAAAGAGGTTTCATATGGGAGCGATCAGCGCATCACGATGCTCATTATTTCGAACAAATACGCTTTTCCGCGAAACGAGAATTCAAGCTGATTGGCGAAACGGCGTTCGAAATTCGGCCACAATCTGGTAGGGAAGAGAGCGAAAAAAGATACACATGCTAGAATGAAAAGCATAATAGAAAACATTTTTAATATTTTTATATGAAATAATGATCAATACATTTTGCGTGGTAGAGTACACTTTGCTGTGATTTTTAATTTGTTTCGAAGAACTGTAAGGAAACAGGACCCATCACAATGCTTTATAATATTACAAAACTATATCAGAGTAAGGTAACCGTTCAGAATAACTCAAAACAGATTGAACCCTTGGACCGGAATACAAATGAAGCTAAAATTCACACACAATGACAGTTAATGGGATATAGTAGCTATGGAACGTTGACTTACTTATTTTATACCAGTAGAAACGGTAATCGCAACATAGACCCTTGATTTATCACCTAATCCGGGTCGAGAATCAGCACCAACAACTGCAAGGAAGTTGAGATGTGCGTAAAGATGTTGCATGTCAGTCAGTCTTCTTTTAAACATACTTTTGACACGTGTGGTAAATAATGGTTTCAGTACTCGTTGGCGCTTCTGAGGTAAATATCCACTAGAAACGTTACGAAATCATTTTACTCACGTTCGTAACAAAGATGCTTTGAAGTCCAGTTTGTGCCTCTTCAGTATCCTATATATCCTGATTCAGTATCCTGATTTCATGTAATCTGGATGGATAGGTCGATAGCTAAGGTGTAGATAAAACAATGATAGTGACACTGACAGTTTATGATGGATCAGAGCCAATACTATACAATCCAGCTTATGGACAACTTATGGAATAAATAATCTGAAACAATTAAATAAGGGTAGTTAAAAACACAGTTTTTGTATCCGGTAACTAAACTGTCCAGAATAGTAATTGAAACATGGAGTAGAACAATCCCAATCATCACGAACAAGAACTCATTCATTCAGAGGATCCAGAGCACTTACTGAAGGATATAGAAGAATCTAGAAATTGGTAACTAAAAAGAATTGTTATTACTTAAATTAAAGTATAAATTAATAGTAAATGTCAATAAAAGTAGATTAGGAACATAGTTTTTACTTCAATATTGTTGGAAGTTTACCGTTTAGCTGGCATGTATTCGCGAGTGTCTACGTAACTCGGAACCACGCCATTGTCACTAAATCTAAATTTAAATTTCAGAGTACCCGTGGCTCATCATAACGTGTGCCGTAAACAGTTTGAAATAAAAAATACGCTTGTTTGCTTAATTGAGTTAAAATTCTTAGACGATTTTGTACAACCAATACATTGAGATGCGCTTGAATTACATCTGATGGAAATGTAATTTTTGAACTTATTCCAAAGGATTTTCTCGTGTCATTTAAACATATTGACTTTTTGATACCATTCTTGTAATTCTCGTACACATGTCACATATTCGCAACTGATGATTATGAATAGTAGTGTTTATATTATTTAGATACTTTTTTCCTAGCTGAACCAGTTGCTCCAGTCTAGCAGTCCAATATGAAATCGGTTATACAAGGTATTGCTTGACACGGTCCTGCACCGTTGCCTTAAGACCTGCTTATGCTTTTGCTTTTTCCCACCAGTCTTGAGAGCATGCCTTCAATATTAGTTAGCTACATTTTGCTTCATCCGAACACAGACAGTGTCATGGTGGATGTTGTGGCTAATCACAATCAATCGTTTCGTGGTTAATGTCTACGCAACATGGTGTGTACAGAGTTTTGTCATCAATTTCCCGTTTTCTTCGCTAGTTTAAAGGTTTACTTTGCTGAAATGTCCTCCAATTACATGAACTGATTAGAAATCAAAAAAAGTCCATCCCATTATCTTTCAAAGGGTAGAACGACGACATGATGGTTCATAAATTATGCTGCTCTCTTCTCCGAAAAAAAAAATAAAATAAAAACAAATCAACCCAGATGCACTTGATCCGATCATCCAACTAAACATGCAAGGGTTTCCCTCCTTCAAACTGATTTCAACCTACTCAAACATACGAAAAAGGACACTGGACCAGGAAATGTAAATATTTGGTCAGCTATCGAACCAGCCTAACCTCCCCTCCCCCTTATGCGTTCACTTTAAACGCCCGAGGTTGTAATAAAAAACCAACAAAACTCAAAACATGCGCCTGTGGCTGCAACGAAAACGGACACGGACAGTAAGACTCTTTTCCCCATCATCATCATTAATTATGACAGACATTCGAAGACGGGGTCATATTTTCCACTCCGCACGCGCAATGTTAAATCCCGCAAAACCTTCGTACCCGGGCAGGGAAATCTAATGCCCATTACCAGCGCACAGAGGAAGGATTATGGGTGCTGCTAGGAAAATGGATGTCCCAAAAAATAATAAAAAAGAAGGGGTGTTTGCTGCCTCGGTTGGCCGTGCACGGGCAAATGTGTTCCTCTCCCCTGGTGCGGAGAATATTCGGAAAATTGCTGGTGATTAATAAAAAGAAAACACAACACGCTCAGGATGCACCCTACGGATTAGAAGGAACAACGGTGAGGGATAGGATTCGAAACAGAACAGAGATATGTTTGACGAGCAGCCAACACATTCGAATGCATCATCTGTGCTTTCCTTCCGAGGTACGTCGAGGGGCGAAATGGATAATGGTTTTTGGGTGCAAGCATCTAACCGGGGAAGCCAACCCGGAATCAATTCGCTCAAATTTCATGTGCTAGTTTTTCGAGGAACGAAAACATCGAACAGTTGCATGGATTCGTAAATAAACATTGTGAGTTAGGGTGAAAGTGTAGGACCCTGCGCTTGTAGTACTGCTGTGTACCGTGTACCGAGTGAAAGTTTGTACAACATTTGTGGTTAAGCTGCTGTTTTTCTGCCTAGCACACAAAGTTCGGCCCAACTTGGTGGGGTACCATTTCCAATTTTACACTCGTCTTGCGGAATGGATTTTGATGGATTTAGATTTTGATCGTACCATTGATCCACTTTATATCTCAGTGCAGTGGGGGGTGGGCTCCTTTTTTCCCTGAATTGGTCATTTTCAGCTTGCAATTTCGGTTCGGTACAATATGATATTTTTTCTTCCTAGCTGTCCTTCTATACCTTTCCGGTGATGGTGATTACGGCTTACCGGATTCGGGGTACCCAGATGGACGTACAGATATTGACCGTTCGGTGCTGGACGACCACTGACGGACTGGGGTGATAGAAATTCATGCAAAATCCCTTGGCTGATGGAATTTTGCTACCGCGCGGGAACTGCTCGTTTGCGCTGGGCTTAAAAACCTATTGCCGTAGTGCAGCGAAGGCTTTTATTTTCACTTAAATTTGACACGTTCCAAATGGTCGGTGGATCGGTTTTGTTAATCTTTTGGCTTGGTGTTTTTTCTCTTTCTCATGACATATTGTTGCTAATAATAACTCGAGTAGTAGTAATGTTCCTTTTATCCTTTATCAAGATCACCAACCGACTATATTTTATCAATCACATATTTTATGTGTTTGAATACATTGGATTTAGTTTAAAAATATTGTTTCTATAGGCCTGAAATCAAAGCTTCAATGGCCTTTAGTTTCAACATTACTATTTTGGACTTAAAAGTCATTTGGAGTTAAAGTCAAGCAGTGGCCTAAATGAACTTTGAAGCGTAAGAAGTTTGTTTCAAATTAAATAATAAAACAATAAAGCATACTTAATGACTCAGAGAAGCAATTAACGCAATGAAAGCGACATTACATTTTCATATCTTATTTGTCATTACAACGTTAATCGAGCAAGGAATTGGTGATGTAGGCTCTCTGGTTCATAAGCGTTTTATACTCAAAGACTCATGCAATTTCCAGTATATATTCCTGTAATGTATGTGCATATCTTGTGTGAAGAGGCATTTAAAGTAAATTAAAAATATTTTTATTTAAAAATAAATTTAAAATTAATAAATAAAGTAAGCGCGGGGTTGGTTCTTTTTCTCGGGGCCCCTTGAGATCTTGAGGTCACCACGCGGCCGCTTAGTTTGCGTACTGCTTAATTCGCCCCTGCTCCCAACCAATCAATGTACTTGCCTACTCGGAAGAATTCTGAATACAACTAATATGCGAACTTCTTTAATGACTTGGATGGATCTGAAAGACGTTATACAGCTTAAGTAGGCATGTTTATGAGTTGCTTCACGAAGCAACCTGTAGTTTCGAGCTTTCGGTCATTGTTATGACTGGAAAATTATTTTGTTCCACTCATGGTTAGCCATCGAACCGCCTTGTGCCACTTTGAATTTAGAACCATTGTAGAAAACTAAGCAACTTATTGGATATTCCATTACATGCATTAGCTTTGATGATGATGATCCAATGAATATCTCGTAAGGAACTGTTTGTTATTCAGTAATTAGTTATGTAAGTGTCCTTATAAATTGTACACCAACCTAGTATTTCTATCAGTATATCGTTTTTTTTACGAATATTGTTCGTAACATTTGCGATCATTATCATGCCAGAAGAAAGGCCTCGATCGATCGAATATAACGATTGTAAAGGTGCGATAAGTTTTTTTTTTCTCAACTAGTACTTTGGAAGTACTAAAAATATCTACAAATGGAGCCCTTTCCATTTGAAGTTCGTAGGCTGCAATTTCAGCCTGTTAACTGTTTGCATTGTATAGCAGTTTTCGAACAGCTAGCTAAGTGAGTATAATATACAGGTGGGCTTATCCCAAGGTGTATGAATTTAGAAGGCTGATTTTTATCGCTTCTGCTTCTGAATGATGATTTTAAGAGAGTTTTGAGTATTCGTCAAGCCTCCAGAAAGCTTGTTTGAGCAAAAATTTTCACCCATTCTGTTAAAAAGTGATGTTCAAAATTGGTTATAAAAATGCTATGAGACCACCTGGACTAAATATACTTTGATTCTAGATACGACCACGTGATCTCTTTAATGCACCTTGGGGTAAATGTAAACACCACCGTGTTTTCGAGCAGATACTCGAATCTAATTCTAGCTTTGAGGCTGGTTTTGCAGGCTAGTTTTTTGTGTGGTTTTGTATGGAGTGTTTACATGATTTCAGCCTCCAACTGTCAAACTCTATACAAAAAACTGACTAGAATCGTGAAGGGCCCCAATATTAGATTCCTAGAATGTAACAGTCTGGTTGAAGTCAACGTGAGTGTTATATTTTTGCTGAAATTAATTCATGCTATTTTTCGAAGAAATTTTCTTCCTGGCAATCATTTAAGCATCGCATAAACTAAACGACCCTATTAATTTATCACATTAAAGCTTGATAGACACCTTCAAAATGCACCCTCCTGTACCAAAAAGGAAAAAAAACAACACAAAATCAATATTCTCGTCTTTAACTTCCACCTGCAGCGGGTGAGACGGTTCGCACCACTACCACAGCAGCGCGTGAGTAATAAATGATATTAAAATAATAAATTATTATAAATTGCTCACGGTGCGTTCGGCGTCGACTGCGCTCCACCTTCCACTCCAAAGACCGTCTTAAGACCGTGTCGGAGCGTTCCCATACCCTTGGCATACCCGCATGAAGGATATATCAGTCCCGGGGAGTCCCACAGGATGGCAACAACTCTTACGGCGTTGGTTTGAGTTCCATCACCTTGCACCATTTGCTCATTCCTATCACCAAACTCGGTTGGAAGTTATTTGGCAAAACACCGTCACATTACGCCGATGATATAGCTATGATGGTGTGTGATATCAGGTTTCATAAATCCCCACCACTACGTCATTACACGGACTCTAAGGATACATGTGTGTGTGTGTATGTGTTTGTCACCGCCTGCGTGTTGTTTGTAGCATTAGTTCCATACAGTGGGATTTATGTGACTCTTGAGAGATGCTGTTTATGTGTGTGCGACCCTGTGTGTGTATGTGGCATTTGGGACATAAAGTTGGGACCGAACAGTAAACGACAGGGAACCCCTTGTTTGAACCAGGTCGAGCAAGACGAACATGTATTTATTGGCCAAGGGAGGCCACAGCAACATATCCCCCCCCCCACGTGTCTGCCTGGGTTTGGTCCCGGTTGATCGTGTTCACCTGCGTACGGGGAGTTTCGGTTTCGGTTGAGGGATTTGAATGTGTGAAATGGTATTTCTTTTATTTCACTGTCCACCACCACTAGCTCTCCCTTCGGAATGACCATTTCACCTTCGGATGCGGCCATAGGGATGTGCAAGATGGCCGGCAGATGGGTGTGGAAGTTCTTCGGGTGCATAGAACGATAAACCCCAAATATGTCCCATTTACGGTGATGGGATTCTTTCGCAATAGGTGAAAGACGGAAGGAATAGCATTCTTCATGTCTTTCTATTCGTTGTGCAATGTTTTTTGCCTAATTCTCTGGATCTTACTAGCTTAGGAAGTAGAAAACGCACAATAGAGTGTTGGGGAAAGTAAGTTATTGAGAGTTTATCGTATTTTGATACACAAAAACATACTTAAACAAATTCAATTAAAGAGAGCTTGTTAAAGAAAGTGCTTCCATTTAGTACTTTATAGGAATATTCCAAATGAAGCAATTTTTCATGTACTTTTCAGAAGAAAAACCACTTAAAAATGAAACTACTTTTTTTAAAGTAAATGAACCACATTTATTTTGCCCATTCTAAGTACGACCACACCTGATCATCGTTGCAGTAATAACAGTATCGTTCGAACTGCTGCCACACCGACTCGCCATGGTGCTGTTGCTGCACCGTCTAATGACGGTGGCCAGGTGTTTCCAGGTGTGTAAAAGGACATACCGCCGGCTTACCGCGTAAGTACGGGCTTCAGGCTAGATGGATTGCATTTTATTAAAATGTGAACGGCACGGCGGCAAACCGAAGCCAGCCAGCCAGCCAGCCAGCCAGCGAGCCAGCATAAAGGGGACAATCGGAACAGGCGCTGCGTAACGATTGGAAGTGCTGTCCCGGTGTCGCCCAGGACAGGACGACTCTGTCTTTATGGCTCATTACGGTTTACGGGTAAAATATAACGAAGATTTCTTATCCAATTCCATGGCTATATCGTGACGGTAGGCTGCACTGTGCGGTGGATTACGGGCGACAGAGGGCTTATTGAGGAAGATTTTTTTTTTGGTTTGTTGTGCCATAATAGACACGAACAGTATTAAAATAAATAATGCCTGAAGCGAAAGTATCGGAAAAATGTAGTGGGTTAGAGAAGTTGTTCGAGCATCAGTTCGAATTACTGGTTAAAATTTATGCAATATTTGGCAAAATAGTGTTGGCTATGCTGAGGCTTTGGAGCACTCCATACCCTTTTTTAATCCGTATTTTGCTTAGTAACTGCTGAACCTTTTTGTTAATTTATTCCACATTGAAATTTCATTTTATATTGAATTTCTAAACAGTTACTTCTTATTGAAGTTATTAATGTTATTAATGTTATCGAAACAAGTTAATTCAGGTTAAAAATTTGCAAATAGATCTTTTTGCATACCTTAAGGCGCTTAACAAGACCCTCAATGAGTGATTTAACCTCATTGCCTACTTTTAGGCGTTTATCAAGAACGATCAAGGGGACATACTTACGTTTGTTATATTGTATTGAATGTAAGTTTTTCGTGAAAAAACGAACGTTTTGCATTATTTAAATTTCATTATTTATTTAATACATGCATTAATATATGTAAAATAGCCTCCAAGATAATGGAACAGATGTAACATCCTGTATGGGGTCCCAATGTAGTACTAAATCAGTCAGAGTGAGAGTGACTCAGAGTGACTAATTCTTGAGCTGTCCATTGCCTTGGTGTGCTAAAGTAGTAGAATTCGTTTTACAGAATTTCATTACCTAGAAAAAAAGCTTGATACGTTATATTTGTCCGGAAAAAATACTCGCAATTGCCATTCATTACAGTTGACATGTTAATAAGTTTTAAAGTGTGTGCTTTACAAGTGTTCAAAAATACAAAATATAAATTTGAAAGCACCACCATGCGCATTTTAAGCCCTTGTCATGAATTTAATGTGAAATTTCCTGCAGCATATAATCAATATATCGAGTCTTTATGCAATACCGTACACGTACACGTAAATTTCGCCTCAATTCCGTGGCTTTACATTCGTTCGTGTGTGTGTGTGTGTTTTTTTTGCCCAAAAAAGCACAGCATCGCTATAGAAACGGCGGCACCTACACCATCTGGTGTTTTATTTCGCGCGATCCCACTCGATGGTGTGATGTCATTTTATACAATGTTCAGAGGCAGTACGCGCACAAACGAGCACCCGCCAAGGCGGCAGGCTCAGCTTAATAACAGGCACTACACATACACACACGTCAGTTCGCTGGGTTATGGTATTTTCGCAAGCAATGCCACGAAATGGTATTTTCTTACCACGAAGCAGGAAGGGGGAGCATTTCACGAGCACTGCACTGCACTCTACCCCATACGCTCACTATCCCTTGGAAAACCCTTGCAATTTGGGCGTTGTTGTGTAGTCAGGTTTTACACGATTTTCCCATGTTTTGGTGGTGTGGCGTTCCCTTTCTCTGGGATTCCGAATGCGATTCGAACTATACCAGCTTTGGTAGGAATGAAAAAGAATACTTTTATGTTTCGCTCGCAGGAAGGTGATACTTTTACGCTAGCACAAACGAGAGAGTGAGAACAGCAAACACGTGTGTTTTGAAGCAGACGATATAATTCGTCCATGCAGGATGCTCGAAATGGTTATGGTTGTTGTTCGTTTGTTTGGTTCGTTTCGGCGCTTCGGCAAAAGAGGTTTAAACCTGTCCGGTTGATGACAAAACTTTAAGGTTGGTATGGTTTTTGGCATGATTTTTGAAAATTTCATTTGAAGATTATGTAAACTTCATTCATTTTTAGTTTGTTCTCTTTCGGTTTCACTTTCCTTTCAAAATAAGTAAGAATATTTGAAATTGGAAATTTATAGTACACATTTATACTATTATGCAGCAGCAGAAAATAGTTTTTTTAATCGGGAGGAACAAAAATCGGTATGAATAGTTGACGAAATTGGAAAGGGATCATTTTTGTTGTTGTAAAATTAATTACAACAGGTTTTCAGTATTGTACAAATATTTCAACTACTTTCACTAGATAATTCTCTTAAATGAAATATTTTTTCTAAACATCAGAGTGATATTATTGCACATTGCACAGAGATGAAAACTATCGTATCTTTCTTTTTTCTACCACCGACACCAATAGTTGAATAATGAGCTGAATGTCACAGTTATCTTAATGCAGATGCAGGAAAAAAACCAAATAGAAAAAATAATTCGAAGGTATTTATTTGTTTCAAAAGAAAGTTTTGCGCATTTCTTTGCATCGATGGCTATACAACGAATAATGTAAGTATCGTAATAATAAACGCTAAAATCAAGTATAAGAATATAATAAGAAAATAAATCCGGAAAAGATATTACGAGTAGCATAGCCTTCAAACTAAAGAAGAAAAAGATAAAAATAAGAAAACAAGAAAATAACAAGACATACAAAATAAAGAAATGCAAAACTACTGTTGCTGCGTGTGTAGCAATCGATTCGTTGAGTCGCAAACGGTAAAGATAATTTTACAAACTGTCTATTTATTTGAGCAGTTTTAAAATTGGTGCTGTCTTTCCGCGTTCTAATTTGCAACCAAATTGCGGTTGTCGATGGCGGTAATCTCGATCAGCTGTGCGAACTTGACCTTGATTGAACCGCTTCCTAATTGGTCCTATTCTGGGAGATCTGGTTGTCGCACAAGCTAATGCTGTCGTCCCTTTCTGTGTATCTAGTACGCCATCTGTCGGGTAAAGTGGGTACTTGATCTAGATAATCTTTACAGATCGATGTTTACAAATAATACGGTCTAGAACGCATGTGGTCGATGTCGTGCCAACAACTACTATCCTGAGGAGTAGGAGGTAATATAGAAAAACAAGAAAAACTATTATTAAATAAGCTAAGGAAACATAAAAAAATAAATAAGGAAAAATCTAGAAAAAAAACAAGCGGTTTCAAAAAGGTTGATAAAGATACAGATAAAATCTGAAAAATCAAATGATTCAATAATCAAACAACAGAAAGCTAACAGAACGATAATCATTGGTGTCACAACGCGTAAACGAAACCATTGGAATGGAACATCGATAGAAGGATTTTGGGGTATTAAACTTTAAACTGTAGCATGTTGTAGAAGTAATGGAACCAACAAGAATAGTTCAATTTCAATATCACGCTGACTTATAAACTGTTTCCAAATGTCGAAAATGAGTATCTTGCCTTTGAATGTTATTTAATGCGTTGTTTTATGTCAAAATAGATTTGTTGGATAGATAATATAATATAATTAGATTTAAATTATTTAATTAGTTAGAATTTTTCAAAAAACTTTACCCTGCAGAAGAACTTTACTCTAATGCGACTGCTGAAGCAAGATCCTATCATGACGTGTAAATTGTCAAATTTATCCAGTATATTGTGTAAAAGGCACAAAAGGGCTAATATCAATCAGAGCTCCATTATATTGTAATTAGAAACAGTAAACAATGAAAATAAATATAACTAAAACTATAATTAGTTAGAATAAATTCAAAGATTTATTACTAAACGTTTAAATTAATCCAATTCACATTATTGACTGTAATAATGACTCTAATGATTTTAGTGGTTTTATGCACGATCTACATTCAAAGGTGATCTTGTCACTTTATTTTTGATTGCACTTATATTTAATTTAATGAGCAGCAGAAGCTGTTCGTTCGATTAGCCACAAATACACTAATCTCCGGAGCTTCCAAAGCTTTTGTATATTTCAATCGAAATTTGTTACTACATGAAACTCAGCTTTGCATTATTCCGCGCAGAGTGCCGCAAGGAGGTAAAAAAAGACTCACATTGTCAAAAATATTTACCCAAGTCCCGTTTACCTTATTATAAATAATGATCTCCCCAGTGCCAATGTTTCATATTTTGTGCCCAACTCCCCATTTGGACGGAGGAACTCCGCATCGACGCATGCACGCAGATGTAGAAATGCTGATACAAGGATAACGGTCTGCCCGTTGCGAACGATTCGCAAGAAAAGCCAGCCTTTATCCATCGATAAGAGACAAAAGTGCCCACCAGTGAGAGCGTACTCCGCACACTCTTGCCTTACTGCTCCCAGGACTCAGGAGACGGTGTGACAGGTTCGCGGCGTGAAGAAGGCATAGTACGGTTCGGGCACGGGTCGTGTACATATTTTAGAGACCCTATTATCCACCATTAGCCGTAATGAAGCATTGGATTGGCGTGGTGTGGTGGAGGGCGAGCGCGAATAGAGCATTGAATTTTCGGAAGGCAAGGAAGAGGGACCCTTCTCTAGGATCCACGGCAACAAGCGCCGCGGTCGCGTTCGTCGATCCGTGGCGGATTCTTTTTAATAAAGTGCAGTGACATTCGCCAAGTTACTTGTGGGGATAATAAAGCCATAAAGCCTGGTAAAATGAATACCCCGCGGTAAGGTTCGCGGTTGGATCGCGCCGCTTCTTCTGCTAGAGTGGGGGTGTTTTACCCATCGTTTGGGGATCGGTTTCTTTTTTTTTTCGTACCCATCTTTCTCTTTCTTTCTCTCTCTCTCTCTCTCTCTGCCGTGTGATGTGTGTCCCTAGAAATAGCATTATCTTTGTGGGTGGTGTACTGCTTCGCCCGGCAGGTTTGCACATTCAGCATTGTTCGCACCGTTGGGCTTTGTAGTAGCTTGGTTGTCGTGGACCTTTCTTCTATTTCTTCCTCTTTTGCTGCCCGGTCAAATCGGTGTCCTGTGGGATGGCGGCTGCGGCGACCAGGAGAACACCGAAGCTGTTAATAAATAATGCAGTAATCCGGGGCCGGGATTAAAACTCTACCGATCGCATCTGTGTCTAGGTTTTGCGCGCGTATCGAGTCGGTGGCTCTTTTTGCGGGTCGAAGACGAGCAGGTTTCTGGGGGAGAGGGGAGGGATTTTTTTTGCGGTCGCCCTGTGTGGTCGTTTTTGTAGCCGTCCTTGTTTCTTCGCCACTGGTCTTTGTCGCTCTTGGTCCTTGTCCTTACCTCGTTTAAGGATAGCGTTTTCCCCGGAGAGAGGGTTTTTGTGTGTGTTTGCACGATTTCTTCAGATGTGTCATGGTAAAATGGAAAGGTTTTTGGCTATAAAAATAGAAAATGATAAAATATTGCATCGTTTTTTAACATTTTTTTGTAGTTGATGATTTGATTACTTAACGTGGGAAGAAGGCTGTTTTATAAAAGAAGCATTCAGTTTTTGCTTGATCGAGAAGTTATATTAAATTATGGTTAGACAAGAAGAGCAAAAATAAAGGTGCTGGCGTGGATTAAAGCATTGAAAGAGTTGAATTCCAATTAAATTGAAGGAATATAATTTTTTAAACTTAACTCTTATAACTATTTGTATGAAAAAGGGCTGAGGTTGGTCGAAGTGTTTGCCATTTTCTTTATGAATATTAGTATCAATTCAAACGATTACATTGTTTAATTGCGCATTCGTTGCTTCTTTTATCCTTATTTTGCACTCTCTCTCTCTCTCTCTCTCTGTCTCTCGGTAATAGCTAGTACCGTTTATTCCCGCCCTCCGACTCCAATCACGATTAAAGACAATGATAAAGATGGTACTTTATTAATTTCCATACCAACTTTACAGCGCTATCTTATCGTTTGTTCGGACACTTTTTTTTTTGCTCATCATGTTACTCCTTCCTGGCAGAAGAAGGCAACATCGTTTAAACGCCCTCAGGATCTTCAATGATCTTTCTGCTCGTTTATAGCTAGAGAAGCAGTGACTGGCCAACCAACTGGAGGTTGGTGCTGGAGTTGATAGATACAAATTGTAATTTACATTACTTTCCTGCCCTTCCTTTTCTTCCTTTAGCTAGCGAATCGTATCGTTTTTTGCCCGATGTGTTCCTTGGGTAATGGTAATGTGTGTGTGTGTGTGTCTGAGTGTTTCTTTTCGCTCACTCTTTATGCCCATACAAAATGTCTCAAGTTGCTGCCATAATGAAGCTTTCGTCTTAATCCACCAGCTAATTGCAATAGATGAAGAGAGATAGAGAAAGAGAGCTGCATAAAGTAATGATTGTCAATTTGCTACTTTGGCTGGGAATAGGATGAAAGATGACAGGCAGGACCTCGGGGGCTAGCAGCTAGTAACTACAGTGAAGCAGCAAAATAGAACGATCTGGTATGGCTTGGGAACTCCGAAAGCAACACTTAATTAAGCAAGCTCAAAGACAAATGCGTGCATGGGACCCACTTCGTATGTGTGACGGGAAATAGTTTTGCAGCGTGAAGCGTTACTTGGCCATGTGGGAAGTGGAGTGGAACCATTGGGCACTGCCCATTGCTGCTGCCCCTTATGCCTCTAGTGAGGTGCTGAAAACGGGCAACTTTGGAGTAATTAATCAACCCAAGATGGGGTGGTTATGAAGATGTGTTGCATCATTATGCGATTGACTAGATTCATTGTTGTTAGGATATGAATGTGCTTCAGCTAGTACGGAGATGTGGAGATGGGATTATATACCTGTTTTTGCAGATAACTCAACTTTGCTCAGAATGTGATGTTTTAGGTGAAAATTCGTTAAATTCAAATTCATTCATTCCTATTAATAAATACAAAAATCCACCCTTTCACAGCAGTTCATTTGTAAATACATTGAGATGAGATTTTGGTGATCAAATATTAATATGTTACAGAGTGTATCGATTAGAAGACCTATAATTCAATTATAGTCAAACCAAAAACCTATTTACAAACATGAATCACTATTAACATCCCGACTCAGCTAATCTGATGTCTTCGACGATGAAACCCGCCTTGAAGAAACTATGCCGGCAGTCTACCTTCAGCCTTGAGCACTTTGGTGTGATTTCTTTGGCTTAAGTTCATTCAGCTAAAGCCAACACCACAACAAAACTGTCGAGAACTTTCTTAAGCAGCTCACACGTATGTACACAATCCCGATGCAACAGTACTTTAACCAACGATTTTTAACTGATCTTGAAAATAACAGCTGTTACAATAGAGTGTGCTTCAACTTTCCACTTCGTTGAAGGAAATAAAAGTCATAGAAAAACAAGCGAAAGTTTCTTTTCTGCTGACCTCGGCAGAATGCACCTGTGGTGTTGAACTTTTTTCACAAACTGCTTTTTTAGAAAACAGCTTTTTTAAAATGATCTTCTCTCTAGTAGTGCTGTTTTCTATTTTATTCATATATGTGACACTTACATAGTGCCTCATTGAAGTCATCATAATAATAAGCATTCCATTTTTAGTAATATTATTAAACTGGAGGTCTTGTTTAGAAAGATAACCCATTTTATTATTTGTTGCACTTCATATTGCATACCTTTAGGCGTATAATAATAGGTCAAGCATGGTAATGATTTTTGGTTTACATTACTTCTTCTGCATTTCATTTCGTATCTGACTTACGGTTACGGTGGGATGTTTTAATTACTGACTTTTATACATTACGTTACTGTATTATACTAACTTTATTTTACAATTACTTAGTCTTCGTTAGTTAATAGCACAATAATATTAGGTTGTATTGTTACAGAGTTTCCTGAAGTTTTTTGGTTGATTCCCGAATTTTGTTGGTTGCTTGCCTTAGTTGTTTGGATCGTTTCCACGTTTAATTTGGCGCAATTATTTTCCAAACAATTACGAATACCAACCAATAAATCGTGGAAAACCCTGTAAAATTTAAGTAAATAGTAAACTAATCCAAACTAAAAAAAGCCTCAATGAAAAAAGCTTCAAATTTTAAATATAACGTGCTAAGTAACAGAACAATTTCAAAGAAAACGTCAGGATGTACGATAAAGTAGGATGATTTTATGAATTTCCTGCACAACACATATTTCAACCCTCGCCAACCTCGCTAACTGCAACAAGTGCCAAATTCAATTTACTCCCAAGCGATCGTGGCCACCTTCTAGCGTCAACCCTTCTCTCCTTGCCCTACCATCATGGGTCGTAACATCCTTATGGTTATGACATCTTCGCATGATTATATTTACTCCAATCGACTTTGGCATGGTCACAGCTGGTAAGCGCCGGTAAAATCACTCCTTCACTCGGTGCACCAGTTTTCCGCTGCTTGCTGCCTTTGCAAACGAGGGAAGAAATAAACTACAGTTTTTTTTTTTTCAGGGCAAGCCATCCATCCCGTAGCCAGAGAATGTTCTTTCGATCGCCATGTCGTGCTTCCTTTTTGATCGTCATTTTCCCCGATCGGGGGGCAGCCTGGTGGAAGGGTTAGTAAGTGGAAAAGAAATTAATTACTTTTTGTTTGATAATTTTCTGTCCCCGTTTGTTGTTTGACCATACAGCCCCAAACTCCATTTCTCCGCTCTATGTTGAGACGGTGTTGGGCGCGAGTCGCTCGCACAGTGCGATGCAAAGAAAGCGCTCGCCTTTTCGCTGTCAGGGTTTGGTTCACGTTCAAGCGGGAAACGCTTTTCCCCGTCGATAGTGTTTGTGTTGCCTCTTTTTTTTTTTGCTCACTTTTGAGTCGCCTTTCTCGCTCGGCTAAACTGCCAACAGTGCTTGAGTGTATGTGTGTGATTAAATATTTTCTTTCACATCATTTTCAGCTCCTTTCCGATATCGAAGGGTGACGGTACTTGTTGTACGAGCTCAAGATTGCTCATTTCACGGGACCGGGTCATACGTGTGTGTGTGTTTTTGTACTCACATTGTGTCGTACGGACGTGTTTACCTTCTGGTTGGCGTGTGGAGCGCGGCACTGCACGTCGCCGTCGGATCGGATTTGCTGCACTTTTGTAGCCTTGTCATTCTTTGTAGCTGCATGGTTCTCGTTCTTTCTTCTGTGTACATTCATCCACCTCCCATGCTACTAGCCGGGCAAAAACGATTTGTTGTGGCTTTTGGATCGTTTGATTGAATGTGCTTTTCTTGGGGGGCGAGGAGTGCTTTGGGTGTACTTTAGCGGAGGGGGGGGGCCGCCTGCACAATGGGTTGGTGCAGTGAAAAGGCGAAAAGAAAAGACCTTCGGCTGCCACTGCTGCTTGTTTGTTACGTTATTGTGCATTGGGGTTTGCTGGGAACGCTGGGTGCGGGGAGAGGGTGCATTGGAATGAATTTGTAAAGAACCGTCGTGTTGTCGTGCATAAGAGATTTCGAGCTGTGCCTGCATCATGGGGCTTGGTGGTGAGTATGCTCACTGAAGGATAGAAGAATTGTGCTATGTGTTATGTTCTTGATTATTAATTGTGTGTTGTACAATAAGGAAACTATATGAAAGCTTGTGTTCCGGGACAGCTTAACAGAAATGAAAGGAACATGTTGCTGTTTTAATTTTTTTCTAAAAGTTAGAAAGATGGTCAACTTCTTTCGCTTTTCTGTTGTTTAATTAATGCTTTCTAGTTACTAAAATAGAAACCTAAATAGTTAAGTGTAAGAAGAGTTTAAGACCATGAATAAGAGGGATTCTAATAAACTTAGCATCATGTGAATTCAAATCGTTAATTTTACCCCGAAGCACCACCTGTTCCTTTCTAGAACATCATATAACAAAGTGCTTGGGATTACTTCAAGCAAAAACCAGAAAATTTAATGTTTTATCCTAAGTATTTTGGAAAAAACATCATTTAAAATTCTTATCTTTATAGCATCGTTATGGCTTCCAAGAAGGATATGGAACATATGGAAACGTAATGGTAAGATGGTTTATTAATGGAATGCTGAGAGGTGTCTGCATCTTTTCGTTATTTAATCCATTGTGAACATATTCAGCTCTAAATAATCGGGAATCGAAACCAAACAACATCACTGTTACTTTGTTAGAACACCTCAAAAACAAGGATAGAACAATTGTATTTGTACTTTAAAAGTATTTATGTGGAAATTGTGTTTAAAAGTAATTCTTATTTTTAGTCTCAACACAACCGTTGTCAGTAAAGGCCTGCCTGTACCACTTGTGGGGTAGGCTTTCAGTGACTACCTCCCATAGCCCCATAGCAGTCAGTCCTACGTATGGCGCGGCAAGGTACATTTGGGGCTTGAACCCATGACGAACATGTTGTTAAATCGTACGAGTTGACGACTGTACCACGAGACCGGTAATAGCCAGAGATACTTAAAATAAACAACTGATCTACCAAAAACACTGTAAACTAGTAACTACACAAGGCCATGTCTTCAATTTCAATTTTGGATTTCGCAACAATCTACGCCTTAAGATACTTATCATAAGAGCTCCAATCATATCAAAATCGGTTTATATTAGCCAACCATCAAATTAATTCTCTAGTTGTAACCGATATTTGATATTTTGTAGTCATCTTTGTTCGATGTGTAAGTGTAAAAGGCGTCTTTTTGTAGACAGCGAAGACTGAATCCTTTGTAAGATCTGAATGCTATAATCAATTTCAATGGTTTTTGTGCTTATTGTGTTGCTTGATATGTTAGACGAGTTATTACTGAGGATAACTTGAGTTATTGTGAAATACACTGTTTAACTGTTGTCTAATGAGATGTGTCAATTTGTAGCCTCTTTCCCACGCAGAACAGGATTGATTTTGAGCTTTGTTAAATTTTCTGATGTTATGTACTACAGCGCCTTTCGTAGTCACTATATGGAGAGTTGTTTTTCGCGATTTGTGGAAAATCCCGAGGAGATAGCTGAAGACAGTGAATGTATGAATTGTGCAAAATACCATTTCACATGTTTTTTTTTAATTTTCATTTTTTTGTCTAAGAGAACATCGATGGTGAAGTAGGTGGTGAAAGGAAAAAACTATCTGGTAAGTTACATTCCTAAACTATGTATGTAACAACAATAAACATTTGGGTTTTGCTAAAAAATCGTTGTTGAGGTTTTTGTGTCCCTTTTGTTTGATCGTGTCAGTTTTGAACCATTATTCAATAAATTGATTAAAGTCTATTTAATTAAAGTCTTTAATGTAAAATTAAAGCTATGATTTGACAATCTTTTTACTTACATTTGTTTGTATTTCCAAAACAATAATCAAACAATAATCAAAACAATTATATGTATTTTTGAACTATTTTTAAATACATTCGTTAGTATAAAAAACACATTTTTCGAATTGTCTTTATAGTTATGATACGTTTTACGTACGTACAAAAACAATAAAATCGTTGTGTTTGTAATAATTTACATATTAGGGAGTAGTCATATAGATAAAGAAAGGTGTGAAAAAGTATTTTGCACAATTCATTCTCTTCCAGATTTTGCGCAAATCGCGAAAAACGATTGTCTAATTATTTACGGTAGGCGCTGTATTTCTTTGAATGATATCTTTATTTTCTATATAATTTATGATACCTCGTATAATACAGGGTTTTACAAGTCAGAATCGAATGTCAGCAAAACAATTTCAGAAGCTCTAGATTAGCTGTCAAAAGTTGTTGTTTCACCGCACCGATGCTATTATCAAAAGCGCAATTTGATTTTTAAATCGCTCAAGTTGTTTTTTAGATGCCTTTCGCATCGTTTTGCAAATACAATTAAACTATTATTTCTTACCATCAGAGTAGATTAATCATTCAATCAGTCCAAACACATACCAAGCAATATTTGCTTGCAATAGTTTGGAAACAGTTTTTGAATTTGAAATGCATTTTATCTTAATCATTGCATCACTTAACATTTGATGAAAATAACTTAAACATACTGAAATTACCATCTGAAGGTCACATCGAAATTAAATTATTTTTGCCCACTAGTTCCTCAATCTTTTAACTATGCAGAATAATAGCACTAAATGCTGTTATTGTAACCATTCATGCTGATGTTTGATGAACCTTCTCGAAAAAACACAAAACTCCTCCCGCATTATCATGGTCGTGATCAGCTTGCAATGTTTGGCATATCACGCTGGAAAGGTTAAAAAGCAACCTCTCTCTTGTTAACCAATCATCATCGTGTACCCTTCTCCCGTGTACCGTGGATTGATTATATTCATGTTCTTCCCATTTTCCCCCTGTTCCCATCCGAGCGCCTGTTCCCATCGCAGCAGGTGGGCCTGTTCGTTCGGAAAGCTAAATTACGCCACTGTAGTTTTCATTCCCCATGATTTCAGACACCCCTGTTTTATCGTTCCGTTTTTTGCGCTTATGCCCCACGTTTGACCGTTTGCAACAAGCAACACCCGCTACACCTGCCCGGCTCTATGCCGGCCAGTGTGCATGCCCTCCTCCGGGCGGCTGTGTGGTATGGTTTTGGCAGAAATACTTTGATTAAAAATTTCCTCCAGCAAACATTCTAATTTCCTTCCATCCAATTGACCCCGTCCGGGCCATTCCCACCCTGCTGACGTGTAGGCCGACCGGCTAAATATGCCCAGAGAGGGCAAAACTCAATTCGTTGCGTTGATGATTTTCACCCTTGCGACGGGTGACAAAAAAGCAGACCACGCAGGCTATACAGTGGGTACGGGGTGAAGTGGATTTGAGGCGCGGTCAGACAGCAACAAAATAAAAAAAAAGTTCAACCAGCGTCCATACCAGCGTCGAGTGACGGGAAGGATAACGAAGTCATCCTGTGTCCGTGTGCCATTCGGTAACCACCGATCGGGCGTGCCGGAGCTGAGAATGCGTTTCGAATTTCCTTTCCTCTGCAGTGTAGATTAGTGCGAGGTAGATCCACCTGAAGATGAAGGAAACAATGACCGTACGGTGTGTAGTTGCTGAGGGAGTGAGACATAGTAGGCAGCAGCAGCAGCAGCAGCAGCATTCTCGGTTGCTCAGGTGAGAGTTGCCGGCTAACGCTCGGTGGACCTGTTCCCCGAAACTGGCGGTGGTTTTGTATCAACCGTGCACCGTGTCTGATGGAACGATGTTTGTCGGCATGAGGACAACAGCCAAACAGCACCACGACCAGCTCGTGAGCACGGACGGATGACGGGCATGACGGAGAGATGATAGACATGCGCCCATGGCGGTGCAAACATATTTTGCGATTTGGAAAAATTGAATTAATTTTCATAACAAGCACACAACGCACGCGGGACAGCAGTAGCAGCAGCAGCACTTCGTGCCATCGTCAGACGATGTGCTTTGTGGGTGTGTGCTGCTATGGACAAATCCATCCTGATGGGTAGGTAGGCTGTTGGGCGGGCATAAGACAGAAAGGCCGGTTGCATGGAGCGTGCGGTTAAATTGTGTAAGGGTTGAAATTTGGCTCCACCGGTGGGGATGATGATTGATCGTGTCTCGTGTGCTATGTCTACGGGGGGGGAATTTGTAAAGGAAATCGGACTCCATTTGGAAAACGGAAACAAAATGGACGACCCGGTTGTGCTTGGTAAGGTGTTTCAGTAAAAAAAAAATCCATTAATTGATACAATGTGTTAAACGCTCATATTTGATATTTTAAATAAGGGATTGTTTGGAATGAATTGTAAATAATATCAAATTTTCCTTAAACCGACTTGTACTATATAACACCATTTTGGTTTATTTCTTATTGTCGCATAATAGCGCAATTTTAGTTGTTTTTTTTTTAATTCCTAAAAACAAAAATAGTTTAAATAGTTTAACTCTTAAAACAGATATGATTTTACCTTTTTATCATGTTATTTTTAATGGTTTCTGACTTATTTGTTGTTTTATTCAATACCGTGCTTTTAATTATTTAAATATATGTCCTTATTTCTTTGTTATTTTGTTTGACGATCTTCGACTTGGTTTTTCTGATGTTTCTACTGCATTTATTCAAGTTTCCAATTATTTTTTAACATTTTTGCAGTATTTGCGATGTATTTTTAATTCTTCTTTGTTCTTCTTTTCTTTTATGTTTTTAATTTGTGTTTTTCAATGTTTTTCAATGTGGCTCTTTATACAAATCATCTTTTTATGTTTTTACTTTTAATATGGTTCCTAGAGAGCTTCTAAAATATTTACTCATTATTTATTACAATCGTCTCCTTACAAATCTCTGGAATCTTAATCATATTTCAGTTAGGTTCACTTTTATATTTCTTGATCGTCCGGCAGCTTAGCGTAGCCGATAGTTTTTTAAGTTATTATGTTGATACAGGTATTCCCCGATATACGGTATTAATGCGCACCGGAGGCAAAAGCGTATCTTGCATATTAGCGTAAAACGAATTTCGAGGTTTTCAGTAAAAAATATAGGAAATTTTCGTATAATTTGGTTTGAAGTGATAGGTTTTAGCCACTAAATTTATTTTTGAGTCTGATTTCAACTGAAGATTAATACCTGAAGATTGATACCTTTTAAAATGGTTTTTAAAATTCGACCAAAAGGAATTTATTGCTCAGGTCAATTTGCTCAAAAACTGTAAAATTTAGAAAACAGCGTGTAGCGAATTCGCGTACATCGAATATGGCGTACATCGGGGAATACCTGTATACATATTTTGTTGCAATATTGGACATTTTTGCATATTAAAGATTTATAATGTTTATGCAGCAATAATGTTTCTTAACGATTATCATTTTCAATTAATACATTCTCGTGTCAAAATCCTACAAACTGCATAATATAATATCAGGTTTAGGTGTTAAATGTGTGACTATTCTCTATGGCCATAAAGTTGAAAAATGAGTCAACAGGACTTCACCATAAAAGTGATTTATTAGACAGCATTAGTGCTAACAACCAAACATGTCTTCTATGCATTATGCTCGGTGGTATATGAACTTGTTGAATATTGCTTTGTTTTTCCAATAATACATGGTGCGGTTGACACATGCTATCTACGCAAAACTCCATTCCAGATCAATTTTCTATTTCGTCCGCCACCATCCTTGCGCGCTTGCTTTTTGCGCTTCCAATTTTTGTGATTTAACAAAACAGCCTATTTCCACGAGACTAACGGAACGGAAATTTGATTACATATTCATGTAGTTCGAAGTTTTTCTTTTTCCATCAGCTACTGTAATAATACCGTGCGCCGTTGGCTGTGCCTTCGCATCAAACATGCCACCAAATCCCATTACATGATGCTCGTCTGCAACTGACAGACAGCGTGTGCTCCCGTGCCGGGTTCGCCGCCTATTCGTTGTGGGGAATTTAACCTTTTCCCATGCCCTTTCCCGCACGGAGAAATGGAAAAGCAAAACTACATGCAGCGTGCCGCATGTACCTGGTCGAATTGGCACATGTATGCATTGTGTGCTCGCTGCGGTCGCCAACTGTACTGGCAGCATCGGGGAACATACGGTTGCACGGGGCGAGAGGCTTCGGCTACCGAGCTGGGCAGGGAAATTGAATTAAATTTTTGGTTTTACATTACCCATGCAACGGGGCCCGGAGATCTTGCATGGGAGGGGAATTCAGGAGTTTAAATTCCGCACAGCGAAGCTTCAGCCCGAGTTCTCTTTGTTTCTGTCACACATTTTTTAACCACAATAAAGTGTGTGTGTGTGAGTATTTGTGCCGGGGGCCACCTCCCGTATGGGATCGATTATTTATCGTGGTTCCGTTGGCTGTCAAATTTCAAACATCGAGCGACATAAATATTGCATGACAGCATGACCCCATTCGGGCACGGGGCGGACAGGCCCGTGTCAATGCGCCAACAATCGCCTACGGCGACTCAAGACCACCCTGCTGCGTGCACCGTGTTGATGATGCTAGGTCGATGTATGTGTGTGTATGTGTAGGCCATGTAGCTGTGTGGGTACTGATGTGGTGGAAAAATTGCATATCTTTCCCCGTAATCGGCTGTGGCACAGTGTCGCATAAAATAATGGTTGTTGTATTACATAAAATGCTAAGAAAGGCTTTTTAACTACTTCTTTGGAATATTCGTAAATCTGAATATTTAACAACAATAAAATATTATTGTTATACTTCATGCCGATACCATTTTATAGGCAAATATTCAATTGAAAATCATCAAGTTAAATCCAAAGCAAACAAGGTAGTAGAGCAATACTGTACAGGAGTGAAAAGTCAAAGCAATTAAATGACATTTGGTATGTTTAAAAAAATATAAATTAATATTTAATAATGTATAATGAATTGAATTTCTTTAGTCATAAATATCATCTCATGGGACTTGTTTTAAAAAATTTAAAAATCATTTAAAATTATAAATTAAAAATAATTTAAATTTTTCACCCGAAGCTACTGAAAATCAAACTATTGCAAGTGTTTTTTAAGCAGTTGGTTTAATTTAAAAAAACCGTCACTCGTCGTGACGGCTTTTGTTGAAAGAGTGACCTTTTATCTTTCACTCAGGCCCGATCGGGATCCTTCGGGAATGGTCGGCCCGATCAGTGGTAGACGCTAACCACACTAAACCTTTCGTGTGTCGCCCTCTTTTGGAAATTGCAGGAATTAACGCGTTGCCAGCGTATCGACCGTTAATAATTATTAACAAGAGTGATTATAGGAAAATGTGCAAAATAGTGCGTAACACATAAAACACAGAAAAAGAAATATTCAAAGAAAAAATATAGTTGAAAGGAAAAAAGTAAATGACCCAAAAATAATATGGAATTAATATGAAAACAAATAAATGTGACGCAATAATTAAAAAATCGTCCATGAAAATTAAATGCTAATCTAAAACTCAAACTCATAATACATAAAAAAAGAAAAATCTTTCCTCACAAATAAAAATAAAATAAAATAAAAAAACAACTTGGTGTAACAGGATGAAAAGCAGAAATTAAAGCTATTTTCGAGAGCTGCAATGAGCAATGCAAAACTGACCCAATGATTGCAATACACCCGTAAGAATGGGTAACTAGATCAACATAAACAAAGTTCTCACCTTAAACGGCAAATATTGTATCATGCACTCTTATGCATTCATAATTCATCAGGGTTTTGTCCCTTTTTGTGCGCCGTTGTTCGTGTATGAATCATCCTCAAGCATTGAAAGGATCGAGTGTGAAGTTGTTCCCAATGCTGCTAGTGCCAGTGCCGTAGGCGATACTTATCCTCCCCCGGTTCTGTTCTTCTACTCCTATATCTTTCCTTCTCCGAACACACACACAAACATAGACACAATGAATGTACTATCATTGTGTCTCGGATAAACGTTAGGTGTCATCTATCTTTTTCGTCATTTGCATAGCAGTGACACGTTGGGCTTTGCTCTTTTTAATTTTTCTTTTGCTCCTACGTCAACCTGCCTTTCTTGGTCAACCATTATATTGGCCATGGATGGTGTTTAGAGAAATAATTGAATAACGATATTTTCTGAGATCCATCACACACACACACCCCCAGCGTCCAACTGGGTCGGTTGGTGTAAAGGGAACTGGGCGGCTCCATCATCCTTGCATGCTTGAGCGATAGGCAGAAGAAAGGCTTCAGCAACGTGGGCTGGCTTATCTAATATGGGCTTGAGGACTGTTAATATTTTGTTGCCGAGGAGTCAGCACACGTGGATGCGGGGCGCAATGAAAGGGGAAATTTCTGCTCGAAGCAAAACGGATGTTCGCTTTCAGAAGGATGTAGCACTAAGCAAGAACCTTGAGAACCGGTCGGTAATAGACCGCTTTGCTGACCATCCGTTGCAGACACAGGTATGGTGTATGGTGTATCCCTAATGTAATACACTTATTTCCAGCCTTCGTCTGAGCGCACAAAAGCAGGTCAGCAGCGCACCAGACACAAAACGTGCGCCTCCTCCGGTGCAAACGCTCTCGAGAACGATCCGATGTTTGTACAAAGAGTGCTGTGATAGTGTTTGAAGATGATGTTTGGTAGCAATTTCTTGGATGCACCCGATACCCTAGGTATCTCTCCCCCTTCTTTGCTTTTGCCCTTTTGTCTTTTGCCTTTTTGCAAGGTGTGGTATGCTGTGGTGCAGATTTTAATCAAAATTTAAGAGCCTTTTCGACTTCAAACGAAATCATTTGCACTCGCTCGGCTCTTTGAAGTTGTGTCAGGCACACATGCTCAAACTGGGCACAGCCCACAAAACCGAAGGCAGCAATCGAGCTGGAAAATATTAACAAAATTGTGTAAATGTACTAGCTCTCCGGTGAGAGAGAGTGAGGGGGAGTGTTTAAGACGATGCAAGTACCTGGGAGCATTTCATGATGATCTATTGTGTTTGGGATGTGCACGCCACGGGGGTAGGAAAATGTTACTATGTCTTGGGCAGATGCAACGTACGAGAATAATGGTATGTGTGTTTTGGATGAGCTCAAAGGAGCAGACTATTGATTGGATGAATCTGTAGCAGCTTTTTTTAAGCGATTTTCAATAGAATGTTCATTTTATGTGCAATTTGAATTCTGTGCCCCTGGATTGTATGGATGCCTAAATGTAACATTTAACTGATTGCATACTTTTAGGCGCACCAATTTTCTGCATCGAACGCCTTGTCCAGTGCATAACCATTCGATTAATTGCTTTGCCTGCTCAAAACTAAGCTAAAAACAACTATGATAAAAAAAGATAGAAAATGTCAAAGCCTTTTCACAATTTTCATTTGTGAGCAATTTTAAAACCCTTTTGTAATAAATTTTTATCTTGCATTATTTAATTACAACATTCTTTTCGCTCGCTCCATACATGCGGCCCTGCTGAAGCACAAAAACCGTGCCAAAGATTTATTCTGCACATCAAAAAAGTCCACCATGTCGGAGAGGGAGAAAAAATTAAACAATTTTTAGAGTATACATGTCGCTGTGCGCGCGATGGGGCACAGGTGGGCAACAGGGAGGTATTTTCAATTCCGTCCCCATGTTGATGGTATTTCGGACAGCCATCCCGCCTCTCCCTATGCTGTCGTTGCTGCTGCTCGCGACGGGTCACAACCGATGGAAAAGTTTGTGACATTTTTATTTTCCACTAAACCGAGCAATCCACGGCCAAACGAACGTCCCACCCGCGAACGTCGTGGAATTTTTCCTTCCGCAACAGAATGCACAAGAATTTTGTGTCCCTCTGGGAGAGGGGGAAGGCATTCGTGGTGGGGGGATGTTGAGTGGGGCTTGTGGATTTTTTTGTTGTTGTACTAGCCTTTGATATGCTTAGCGTGTGCGAGAAATCGTTCTGCCAGGGCCAGGAAGCATTCGGTGGTAAGACGACAGGTGCGGGAGGTTTGGTTGTGCTTTTCTTTTCCGAGAATTGAGTCAAATTTAGGGAAAGGTTTATTTGTTTTTGGCCCATTGTGGGAAACTTTCCAAAAGTGCCTTTCGATTTCTACGAACACGACCAGTTGCTGGATGGCCGTATAATATTTGGATTGTGTTTACACGCACTGTACCAATGAAAGTTTTGGTTAGATTGGAAGAGGAAGTTCGGTGGGATTGTTTATTATCCTGCCTATCACAATGTGCTATAAGTTGAGGGACTAAAATTCATATTTTTAACGAGCAACGAGCATAACGAATTGTGTGTGAAAGTTTGATTTGTCCATGATGAAGTATCTGGAAAGATCGTTTCGCTCGTTCATGCTGTACGCCTAAATGTATGTAACAATTAATTCATGTGTTGGAGCATTTATATTGTTTAAATGCCGAAAAAAAAAATGGATCAGACGAAAACTTAGGGCACTATTTCATGTTTACTTGCTATTATGTGTCTTTTCAATCATTTTAAAGCTTTAAATGATGCATTAGCCTTGTCCGACGTTTTTATCCTTAAATGTGTTTTAAAATATTTGGACATTTTTATCACTATTCAGAGTAATGTTGATAAGTAAAAAAAATAATAATAAAAATAGTACTAATGACATTGCATACCATCAACCACTTAACAAACGAGGGTTAATACTGCTCTTTTGTCAAAATATGGGAAATACAGCATACCTTCAGGGGCTTTAGTAAAACCATCAAAGGCCTAAAAGTTATTGATACTTTTTGTCCATTTTTTATAACACCCTCTCTCAAGGTATTTTTACTCATAGTAGACTTTAGTAGAAATGTTGTACGAATGTCAAAAAGTTCGTGTGTTCGATTTCGCTACACAGCTCCCTAACTCCACCTTGCATGCATTTAGGCGCAAACAAATCGGTCGGTAGTGCAACAATTATACTACATTATGCATTCAATTTTTCACCCTCTGGGGAAGGCACTGGCACGACAAAAGGTAAAGTTTATGAACAGTTTTGCTCCATGCAGCCGGTCGATGAAGTGACACCTTTACAATCGCAAATCTTCCATCGCCGTTTTTTTTTGAGCCAGATGGTCTCCCCCGAACACCACCGGTCGTTACAGTGCTGTACAGCTTTATTTGATAAAAAGGGACAGCCAAAACCGTAGCCCTGCGCTCGTACGTTAAGGTCTTGAATTCATGGTAGTGTGTCCAGAATGGGGGGGGTGAGGTACAGTTGGAAGGAACGATACTCCACTATTGCAGTACACCGGTGCACGAAATGGGCCCATTTTCCTTTCTTCGTGCAACGTAATACTGTGGGCCCGTGGAAGGGTGCGCTGACTTTGGAATGCCTGCCGGGTCCGGCCGGAACCGGAACGGAGCGAAAGAAGGAAACGAAAAAAAAGGCACAGATTCCTTACATAGAATGTAAAAAAGCATTCCTTTCGCCCTGAAACCCCTGTGCCGATGTTAGGAGGATGTGCATAGCTCGTGGAAGTAAAATGCGCCCAAGACTACACACAAAAACGAGGGAGCAAAATCTCTCGTAGTGATTTTTTTCTGTTTTACTCTCGTTGGAACTACACAGACACACACATAAAGGTTCGATCGTGAGCCGTGACATTTTGGTTCTTGGGGGCTTCATTTTTTTGGTTCTACACTCGATGTTGCTACAGGAATCTGGATCTTATCCTTTCCTCAGCCGAGCCTCTGCAAGGCGCCAGCACATACTGGCTATGGATGGTCCGTTCACCCCTTTTTTTACGTTTGCTTTTGCGTCCAAACGCTGTCGAGGAAGGAAATTGAAAATGCAAAAGTCTATAAAGCAACACACTTAAGGGAGGATGTAAAGATTGTGAAGGTATGCGCTTAAAAATTTCCCCCGAGGATTTTTTGGCTTTGTGCAGGCGCTGTGGCAAAGTACAACAACGACGGGCGCTCGAATTCCAACTTCTCCGTTTTTTGTCTGCGGGTGTGTGTGTGTGTGCACGCTTCTCCACTGTGTGTGTCCTTACCAAACATGCAGTCCATATTGAACGCGGCGGAACCAATACGGTGGGAGCTTTGATGAAGTCATGCGCAAGCGATAGAGAGAGCGAGAGCGAGAGAGCTCAGGCCGGGGAATGCTTGCCGGATTCGCAACTTTTGGCCCCGCTCGGCTGCTAGGTAGCGCGTGCACTTGGGTGCACGGTTTTACGCGATGCTGGAGGCACACGTGTCGCTGTTCTGGAACACGGCGTTCGCACCGAGGGAGAAGGTTAAAAATTCATAACCAATTTAAATTTATTACTACAGCAAATTTGAAGCCATTGGCAAAACTGACTGCCGAGGAAAGTCGAGGGATGACAACCCCTTTTGGCCGACCGGAAAGGACATCAGCGTCAGCTCCGGTTACGACGACATTATGGCTCGTGTGGGAGGATGTGTTCGAGAGGCTAACGAGGCTTCGCTGTTCGCTGTCGAATTTTGCATTGGTTCGGCGTCGTGCAGGTGACAACTTCGCGTAGTTGTAGGCAAATAGTCTTGGAATGAATTTCTCAACAGTGTACACAATGTACGTGGTTGGTTGTAAGAATAGTACGTTGTAACGATTATTTACAACTTGTTGGCAAGTAGTGGACCGGGAGAGCAGAATTTTACCAGCAATATACATAAAAACTAAGAAAAGATTATGTATTTGAGTGTTTTTTTTAAATCAATTAAATTGTAATATTCTGAGAATTACCATTATTTAGATTTAAGCAATTGTACTACATCAGCCATATGATTAATAGTCTAGTAGTGATTAATAATAGTATATAGGGATCATATATTCGTCCTTTGAGGGCCATTGTCATCAATTGATTGAACTAGGCTAGTCAGTCATGCTACAGTCAAGGAAGACGTGGTCTATTCGACATTTAAGCTCATAATAGTTTAGTCTAATGTTAATATTATTTTAATAAATTTTTAAGAGATGGGTAGCATGAATAGAGAAATCGAGAAACTTTCCAACTCAACGTAAGTCACTTAACATCAATCGTTTCTCTATGAAGAGAGAAAATTAAATTTTACGATTTGTAACGTTTGTTCTTTTTAAATTTATTAAGCTGTAGTGGTCATCCATCGATAATGCAGTTCTAATGTATTTAGTCATGTATGTATGTGCAGAGTAGCTACTGATTTCCTTCTGCTTGCTGCTGAAGTTACAAACAATGATTAATCAGGGAGCATTTCACTAGAAAATTTCATTTACATTTGTTGTACAATCCAATGATGGGAAATGCTCTGTAATATCGCTTAACTATAATTACCGTGTGAAAATTAATTGAATGCATTTTTTACTCAGAGAACAAAGCCTGAGAAGCATCGTTGATGATGCCTTAAAAATAATATGAGTAATTTTAATAAAACCTGACGACGAAAGTGTGCAGATATTATCTTAACCTCTGTTAGACTTATAAGATAATATGTTTCTAGAGTCACAGTTAACCATTTAAGATGCACTAGATTAAGCTTGAATCTGAAGGAAATATGATAGATACAGTAGCATACGATTGGAGCCTAATAGAAGGTATCTTTTATTCTGCAAAAAACGGGATAAAAGTAATTGTCAATAAATACATGATTTCTTACGTACATTATAGTGTTGAAAATCTAAATTAAACAAAAATACCTTGCATACCCCATACATGTTCTTCTTTGGCTGGGTAACGAAAATATATCTTACGTACTCTGATTGTAATAAAATAATACTCACATGGTATATTTGGTTTACTAGCAACATTCCGAAGTATCGATAATCAATCATCACGTCATCGTTGATCAACACATTTGACGGTCAAATTACATCAAAAACTGCCCTAAACATCCCAAATATACGAATATTAGTCTTCCTTTTCCAGATAATGGTTTGTTTTGTTGAATATTTTATACTGTCATCAAAATGGCAATATCTGCCAAAGTTGCGCAAAGTAGCGGCTAATTTCTTTACGGATCTTTTGTTTAGATGTAAAGCTTTGACGTGGTATACATGATACCACAGTGTATAAACGGTGTTCAAATTTGGCGTCATGTCAAAGATACATGATTGATACAATTTAGAGGAAGTAATGCACACTTTACCTTCTAACTTATTTGGGTCAATTTTTAAATTTTCAATATGTCAATTTTCATAAACAATCTAGTTTTTGTTTTAGAATAGATTAAAACCTCTCCAAAACATATTCATTTTTAATATTTGGTTGATTTTTGTGAAAGTTACAATGGTTTAAAAAAGATAAAAAAATAAAACTTTTATTATGTGCTTTTTTTCAGGACATAAGACTTTAGGAGTCTCACCTCGTAATAACTAATACGACTAGGGGAATGAAACCTCAGTTTTTTCTTAGTTCGATGCTGTAGACTATAATGCTTTTCTCGCAATACAGAAATACGATGGTTAATTTTTGAGGTTTCATCCCAACAGCTGCCCACTATGCAATGCCAAACCTGCTATAGATACCAATTGCGTTTAAACTTATTCCCGATTTAGCATTCGCGGAAGGGTTTCAAAGAATTAGATTGCAATCCGCAAATTAAAATTTTGAAACAAGAGAGTCTAGATAAGGTCTGCTACATCTGTCAAGGAATTAAGTGAGAGGCCTAGCAAAGCTACAGGAATTTTGCAGAGTGATTATTACGCCTGCTAGTATGCAATTGTGAGTATCAAATGAGGGAGTAATTGCCGTGTATAGTTAAGGTTAGGCATTGATGGGCCTTTGTTGGAACGACGGGAGAACAGATGTAGTGAAATTTGAATCAGTTAGTATTTGTTATTAATAAAAGTAAATTTACTATCAAATTATTATAAAAGTTATGAAATTACACACTTTTAAAGTACCTTATAAGGCCCTCAAAGAGGGGTATCCTTTAATTTCTTTATATATTTTTATTTCCTTGCCATGCTTTATTATTTGATTCATGTACCGTCGCTTTAGTCCTTTTCTATTTCAGCAAAATAAAAACAAACGTCAAACAAAACGACAATTTAAAATGCCAATTTTTCCTTTACACGGCAATATTGTACACGGCAGCGTTTTTGTTTTTACGCTCCTCCCCCCTAAACGCTGGCGGGCGTCTGTTTCCGATTCCACTTTCGCTTTTCCACGTTCGCTAAGATGTTTGCGCTCCGAGGGAAATAAAACCATCCACCATGCCAGTTGCGTGCTACTCCGTTCGCCCGGTCTAACCACCCGCGGGCGGTTGGGGGGTAACACGTTTAAACAATAGCCTGGCGCATGGCACGGTGCGCGTGTAGGAAGGTGCAGCAAGACGCCCGCGCGCGCCCGCCTGGGAAAGATGGCATTTCAAAATTGTATAAATTAAACATGTGAATGGCATTGGTTTTGACAAGTGTCGGATTCTATTTGCTCTGGCTACCCACCTTCTCCATTCCCAGCTTCGCCCCAGTCTTCCCACCGGCAGCCTAAAACAACGGACGCAAACGTCTTTCGCCTTCTGCGCGGGGGGCAGAGCCTGTGCGTCTGCAAGCGTTTCTTGAGTACATCCTTCTGCTTGCGTTCGTTTTGTTTCGCCAGCAAACTCGCTCCGACGCAAGCGGAAGGGCAGGATAATTTATGAAAAAGTTAGCCCTAGTATGTCCTTCGCCGCTGTGAAACGTACCCATTTGCTTCAACGTTGACGATGATGACATCGAGAATGACGCTTTTGGGGCGAGGGGCGCGTGAAGAAGCATCTTGTTTTTCTTTTCCACTTTCTTGGGTTTCCTTTCGCGGCATTCCTGCGTGTAACAACGCTCCGTGGTGGTGCCGGAGAAGCTGCTCAAGTAAAACAAAGGACATCATCAGCGTCATCATGGTTGTGTGTGAAGCGCGATTGAAGGAGAAGGTGAAGGTTTTCGCTCGGGATTCCCCCCTGTTCCCCCGGTGCAAGCTTCATGACCCCCCTGCGGGCGCAACGTGTCGTTTGTCGCGGGCGCGTAAAAACCATTCTTATGCAAATACTCGCTCGCAACGGCAACGGCTAATAAGATGTTGGCGTGATTTCGGCGGGGCGGTGCGTTTTGTTTTGAATAATTTTTCCGGTGCACATTTCATTCCCGCGCGCGTTTGTGATACTCGTTCGGGGCAATTTTCGACGCAACGGCGGGCACGTCGCCAACAGGTTGCACAATGGGTTGTTATGGGTTCGTTTTTTTGTTAAAGAATGTTATTTTACTGGGAGCTTAATTGAAATAGTGCCATTATTTTCTTGGCGTATTGTTTGATTAAGAGATTTTGTCTGCAATAATCTATCATTATTCTTCATATTTGCCTTTAGTTGCATCCAACAACCTCTTTGTGTTCTTTTATGTTCAAAAGTATTTCTTTTAATTTTATTTTGTGGTTTTATCTCAATTCATTACAAAAAGTTTGTTTAGCTTGTACGTTATCTGCTGATTTTTCGTACGTTTTCAAATTTTATTTCCTGTTGGAAAACACTGATTCCTTATGAACTGTTAATTTAGTTATGAAAATTTAAAAGTTTGAATCCAGTTTTACTTAAAATATTTTTTTTTAGTAAATAATTGCTTTTTTTGTATATCAAGAAGGCTATCAAGAAGGCTTTCAATCACGTTTTATAGACGTTCTTGCATGTTTATGTGTTTCTACTAGTGTGAAAATATCATCGGTAAATGTATTTTATTAACAAGTTAAACATATAGAAGAGGTTATTTTGATTTAATGTTGATTAAAAAAAAACATTTAATTGGAATCGAACAATTTCAAAAATATTTCATTTAATATTTTGAAGGTTTGGATCCAAATTAGTATGCATTGAAGTTTAGCATGTCGAGAACGTATATGATGAGATATTACTCTTGTGTAAGTTTTTAATAAGAAACAGGTATATGTCTGTTGATATACGGTTTGGCACGCTATAGAAGCAAAAAATAGGATCCATAGAATGTTGTACAACATTAAGAATCGATCAATTATCAGAAGGTATCAGAAGCGTTCAGGAAAAGATCGGTATAAGCAGAAAAAACATGGTCAATATACAAAATTTGAATTTTTTATTAAAAGCAAGAACTTCGCTCTCTATATAAATAAAGGAATGATGGGGGAGCAACGCCTTTGCACACCTATGCGAGACAATTATTGCGGAAACGCTCGAAACTGGGACGCATTAATGTTGATTTAGCGGGCATTTCCAATTTTTGGAGAATTTTTCGAGCTCCACCAACGTGTCAAACACTATCGCAAACGCACGATTGTAAAGTCCTGGAAAAGACCGCTTTTCTGCTGCCGCTTTTTTATGTAGGTTTTGAATAAAAAAAGGTATATTTCTGTTGATGTACCGTTTGGCACGCTATAAAAAACAAAAAATAGGATTCATAGAATGTTGTACTACATTAAGAATCGATCAGTTATCAGAAGCTATGAGAAGCGTTCAGGAAAAGATCGGTATAAGCAGAACAAACATAGTCAATATTCAAAATTAGAATTTTTTTTATTAAAAGCAACAACTTTCCCCTCTGTATAAAGAAATGATGGGCGAGCAACGCCTTCGTACACCTATGCCAGACAATTATTGCGGAACTGCTCGAAACTGGGACGCATTAATGCTGATTTAGCGGACATTTCCAATTTTTCGAGAACACAGCTCCACAAACGTGTGGAAGTCCTGGTAAAAACCACTTTTCAGCTGGCACCGAGTTTATTTAATTCAATGGTCGACCTTTGTATCAGTTGTCGAGTAAACATCCTTCCTGTGAATTATCCTTGCAAACTAATAATTTTCAGTAAATATCGACACATGTTTGGCAGTGATTTCGATGACACACTGCTCCGAAACGCACCACATTCTTATATTAACCTTCCTTGCTGTTCCTTTCATCAAACCATTCGCTACCATAGTGCAGCTACGCAGCTATTAGCAATATTTATTACCATAAATAAAATTTACACCGAGCAGACAGGCAATGCAGCCAGCCGGACCGGGCAAAACCTGTCCCCGTGTCGATGCGTCGTGGCGTGTAACGACGACACACCACGCCCGTAAAACCCGTGTAGTCCAACCCCCATTTGACTAGTGTTTTAGCGCGGAAGCTCGCGATGTGAATGGATTTGAAAATGAATGAGCCGCGCTAAAGATACTGGCTGGCTGTGTAGACGTGCGTTTGGTGCGTAAATTCACCGCTCTCCGTTTCCAGTGCGGTGCAATCGGAAGGCAAAGCCGCTGCTGCAGTCGGTCGTTTCGTGGCGGTAACGATTCCTTTCAGCGAAGGCAGAAGGTTGTAAGCGCCATCTCAACGCTGCTTGCGGAGTGGCTATGGGGTAAGATGCGTGCGGTGACGGAATGGGTGGGAGAATGTACATTCAATTAAAATGCAGAACCAACACTCTGCTACCGACACTCACCCCGGACCGGGTGGAGTAGCAGCAGCAGCAGCAGCAGCAGCACCTGCAAGAATGCTATCCGATGGAGATTGCAGATTTATGAGCGGAATTCGCAATGTCGTGGTGTGTTCTTCTTCTCCTTTCTTTGAAAGTGCCTATCCCCTTCTTGCACTGGCGGAAGAGGTATGCTAAGAAAATGTGCGAAAGTTTTTTAAAAAGCCCGTTCTTTTCGCGGCCGGAAACGAACTCGCGGCATGCATGGGCGTGCGTGTCTTGGGGAAGGAAGTGCAGGTCCAGGGCAGGTCAGTGGAAGGGTGCAGTCGTTAATTGGAATGATTTGTGGCACTGCGCAGCACTCGTCTGGGACGTGTGTCGGAGTAAGTTTTTGGTGTTTTAATTTAATTCGCACGCTCAAATGGATTAGCAAAAGTTCGCGACATCGCACGGAATAACAGCCTGTGTGAATATGGTGAATGGTGAAAAGTTGTGCCGTAGGGCATGATGCTAGTGGAACGTGGTTGCATATGGTTGAGTTTTTATTACAATATGGATGGAATTATGAGCAACGGAATTTATTAAAAAAAAAAAACTTAAATCTTCTAAGCACAGGAATTGGTACATGACGTATGAAATTGAATTACATAGAACAATTCTCGGTAATTTCCTTTCATCTGAGAATTCCATTAGTTTATTGTCAATAGCAATTGATTAATACCGCTGCAAACTGCCATGCATAGCACAGCTTGGTTCAATGCAATATTAAAAGCTTCCAACAGCGAGCTAACAATTCATTCCGTTTGTGGCAGTGATTGGTTTTGTTTTACGTCTAATTTTTCAATTCCAATAAACACATTCGTTAGCTTAGAAATCACTAGATCAATAATGATAATAAATTCGAAAAAAATACTATACATTCTCTACACTTTTTGCAGGAAAATATGTTTTTTATTTATATTTTAGATTGATTCATCAATACAATTGTATACTTGTTTTTTTAATTTTATTTTCTTCACTCTGCACATTTTACAAGTGGAACAAGAGATTTTTTCTCAGTAAAATATTTGATTACCCCGGTTATTGGTCACGATCTATAGTCACGATTAAGCTTTGTGTATAATTTTTTCTTAAAGTCACTTTTGCCACTGCATTTGTAAAAATGAGTTGCAGTGACAGTTGTGTTACAAATAAAATTAAAATAGTTTCTGTATCATAAATAGTATCATACAATGGAATACATGGAATATATCACTAAAAGCTGTACAAAGTTTGGTTTTATGATACTTGAGAATATATTGTAACCTTAATATTTACAATTAAAACAATTTATATTACGATTGTAGGGAAAATATAACACACAATAAGTAGTCAACAATCAGATGTGCTCAGTGTTGTAACTGCAGTTTGCTCGGACGCATGGGATTTGTAGACTCGATTTTTCCTAGATTTATTTATCGATTTATCCTAGATTTAGTAGTTTACCTCTTCGTAACCTTCCTCAGGTGGATTTCAATAATATAACAAAAGCGAACCTTTCTATTAAGACTACAACTGCCTGGGTTTTATACGACAAGTCTTCAGATAAATTGCAAAAAAAAATCTGTGTAACGATATCAACACGATATATACATTTGAGCCGAGCATCCTGGAGAATGATTGTTGACCGGGCCATGTCACATCGACGTGCTCTATCGTGAGTAGGCCAACAAGAAAGAGAGATATACATTTGAAAACTTAAATTTATACAATGCCCGATTAATCAAATGAACTCTTCATGATTACAATATCAGCACATCGGTATTTGAAGACAGAATTCTGTGATAATGGACTAATCTGATAAGTTGATTTAAGTGGTTGTTTCAAGCTAAATGTAATAGGCGTGCTTTTACTTGATTAATTATACTTCTGATGTAAATCGGTATCGCTTCTTTGCTTGTTCATGGTAGGATGTATCTGTTGATAGTCTTGACAGACGAGCGTTATTGCTACATTTCAATAAGTTATGGCAAACTATTAATCAAATTTATTAGGAATAGTGCAGAATCTTCTTTGAAAATATAGAATGGTGCTGAAATACAAAAATAATGTTATTTTAAACGTAAAGTCTGTGAAATATGTAACATTTTTATGTTAAATATTAGTAGTGCTCACCTTAAAAACAATTCAAATTTACAACAATATTCACAAAATAATTCACAAAAAACAACTATTTGGAAATGGTTTTCACAATCTGTCCATAAAAAAAATCAACACACCTTTTTTAAACTGCCCCAGCTCATCGAAGAACAGCAATGATGAAGATTAATTTAAAATTAATTACCTCACAGCCAAGCTAGGAAACGAAAGACAAAAAAAACACACTTCCAACGACAAACTTGCTACCCCTTAATGCCGGCACGTGTTCCCACTACCTTCTAACTAGGTACGGGGAAATGTGTTAAAAAAAAGTGTCCTCCAACAAAAACGCATCGACCAATTTTGGAAAGTTAAAAATAAATCCTTCCAGAATGTCAAATGGAAGGTACCCGCGGATGGCACACGCACGCACGCGCGCAGATCTGTACAGCTCCAAACAAACTCTCCCGTCCGCTCCGGGACCCGGTGTTTACCAATTTTCCAGCACACATGTTTACACAGCATAATTTAGTGGCTCATTTGAAGGGAAACGAAGTGTAAGCGTGTGTTTGTGCGGTGCTATAAGCAGCGGAAACATAATTATTCTAATTAATTACACTTATCGTGTTCATTTGTCTCCTTGGGTTGTCTTCGAGCATTTCTTAAACCGTTCGACGGGCGTGTGAAGTAGCTTTATCTTCGTTTTTTTTTTCTTGGGTGGTTGTTTGGTTGGTTGGTTGTGTACTGTCGGTGGGCACATGATCCCGAAAGGCGGGAGGGTTCCCGAATCTCGAAACGAGTTCGTGAAAATGGTTTGTTTTTCCGATTTTTGGGGGGGGGGGGGAAAGTTCGGTAAACACACTGTCGCGCAGCGATAGAGATTAACGAAGGCTAATTTTTCTTCACTCGGTATAGCTGGTCGCGTGGTGGTGGTGGTGGTGGAAATTTTGGAAGACAACCTGACTATCGAGCCAGACGCGTGTACCGTTGGAAGGGATGCAAACGATGCAGATAATTTACTGTGGCCAGTGGAGGTAGTGTGTTGTTCCTATTTGGTGTTTGGTTTTTTCGGGCGGGTTTAACTCTGATGACACGTTTTAAAACATTTAACATCGAGCAAGCGTGAGTAGTAGTGTGAGACAATCATAAAATGATTATTTAGGATTTTAAACTATGTTTAACGAGATTTGATAATCTACAAATAATTATAAAAAAAAATTAATTTTCATTGGTAAACATACAAAAATGACAAAAAATAACAAATGATTCTTCACAACTTCACAAAATTACTAGAGATGTTCGTAGATACCATGAAACCAAGCAATTAAAACCTTATTTAAGATTTTTGTTTAAATACAGGATGCTCGTTAGGAGTTTTAAGGAACTGGGTTGATCTAAATAATGTATAATTATATTTAATTATTGGATACTGATTTATTTTACACAATTGTTAACTTCCAAATAATCTCCCATTTTTTACAATGTGTGCAATGACTTCCGTAGAAATATCATTTTATACACATGCATGGAAGTTACAGAACTTGATAACATTTAATAATAGTAATTAAATAAGTAAGATGATCCATTTTTTTCCATAAAAATTACATTGTAAAAATGATCAAAAATGTAACCTTGTCTTATGAGTCCCTACGATGGCAGCAAGTAATGCACAAATTCCTTGAAACATTTCAATGCTTTGAATAAAATCAATCGTAAAGGTTTTTGCCTAGTTTGTCCATGTCTTTACATGGTATATGATAGGCTCATCTAGTTCAAGCACCACCCTCGCTGTGCTCCTTGGCAACTTGTGCTGTTCTATGGCATCCTTAGAAATATGCCCCAGCAATCGTATCATTCTGACATTTCCCACATTCGTACAGCTCAACAAGGTCAAGGTTCGTGCCTGTTCTTCCATATGCCATGTGCAATAATTCTCACATTTCGTGTGTTCTGGTAATCTTCTGTATCTCAACAGGCTGCTCAGCCCGTAGAAGGTACAATTCTTCTGAACTTTGCATATACTTGCCGCAGGCTGCTGTGAGAATCCTTACTATTCTCCGTAAGAATTGGATTTTGTTTCGTGGAGATTTGGCATAATTTTCGTCGTCGGTGCTGACGTGATTCACACGATATTCAATGGATACTGTCTATGTGTAAAGAATTAATTAAATTTCATATTCTTCATATTTTGTTAAGTTAAAGGATGAACGACATTTTTAACAATCTTAGCTGAGAAGGTAATTTTGATTTTTCTCCATTGTTTGTTTATAAATTAATAATCTTCAAATGATGTTTACACTAGAAATCAAAACAGCAAAAAATTGCTTTTCAATCATTACTACTATTAAATTACTTCACTGGTGCTCCTTCAGCCCATCCATCCAAAATATAACAGCAGCAGCTTCTGAGACCACAACATTTTGTTTGCCATCCGCTTATCCCTCTCAACAAAACTTACAAAATCCCACCGAAAACAAACTTGTCCTACACATGTTGCACCTCGTCGCTTTGCACAGGATTTGTGTAAACTGTCAATAATTTACACCAACCCGCGCAAGGGCGCGGTGCGGACGTGGAACGAAACGATACAAACCACGGTGGCGATACACGTCCGCTGCATCCGCTTGGGCGGCGATGGTGATGAGGGTTTAGTAAGCAACCGAATGTTTTGTCACTGTTTCAAACTTTTCCAAATGAAATTCTTTGCCGGTGCGTGTCGCGTGTTTGTTTCACCGTGCGTGCGTGGATGGAGCGTGACAGTTAGAATTCATAACAAACTGCGGTCGAGTTGGAACGAGTTGGGCTTTGTGAAATCAAAACAAAATTTTAATGTTCCCAATGGCCTGTCAGATGCAAATTGTGGTCGTTTGTGGTTGTCTCGATGAAGGGTCTGAATTTCCGTTCGCTCGCTTGATTTGAAAGCTGAAAATGTTTGTGAAAACCAGTGCCAGCGCTTGTAGAGCCGTTCCAGCGTAAAGTGTCCATCCTGATCCATTACCGTTTCTTAATGTTTTCTTTCCGTCTGTACTCTTCCGGCACCGTCCTACCTTTTCTCTTCACTCTATTAAATTTTCATTAGAATGTTTCAACAGCAACAACAAGACAAGCTTGTAACATGAAAAAAGTGAGCAACAGCGCAAGCAATCTCTTCAGGCTTCCCCTTGAACCGAATCGAAAAATGGCCCCTGTGTTGCCCCGCCGTCCCGCACGCTGTGTAATCTTCCTCAAATTAGAAAATCATTTATTACACGGCACCCCATCAGAGAAACAGAGCCCGGCGGCAGAGGAGGCAGACAAGCGTGGAAGCCATCTCGCAGTGATCAATTTCCCACGCAGGTCTAATGTCCTCCTCGAACGTCTGTCAGCGTTGCCGACTCGCTGCATGGCAATGGTAGTGGTGTATCCTACAGACGATGCGCTTCTTCCACCTCATTTGAAAACACGCGCTGAAACACACAGGGGACGACAATTCAAGCATTAACCGCCGTTCGCAGCACACACACCGTAAAACCTGTTTCCCTCTTGAAAATAGGAAAAAAACACTGAAGGCGGAAATAAAGTGGGAAAACACTCCTGGCGCAATTACAGTCATTTTTTCTCGTTACATGAATCTTCAACTCGATTCCTCGGCGCTGGGAGCTGGTGGCGGCGGACATATGTACGTAGGCAAGAAGCAGGGCAGATCGAAATAAGAAAGCAACCTTACGACCCACCAATACCCGAAATGGTAATACGCCGGTACGCATTCCTGCGGGAAAACGAACGAATCGCGCGTTCTTGGAGGAAAATCGTTTCCGTGTATTTGGTAAGTGCCCTTTGGTTTGTGTATGCGAGTGTGTGTACAGTGTGTGTCCCCGCAATGACGACAGTATCGCGGAATGCTTGCGAGACATTATTATGGAAATAATCCCAAAATTATTAAATACGAGCAGCTCGGGTGTGAAATGGTACAGCGCGTTACTGGCACAGTCTTTTTATTTCGCACTTTCAATATCAACTGAGCCTGAGAAGAAGTGCAAAATAAAAAATATAATAAAAAACAGCACCCATTGAATGTGTAATAAAAATTTGTCCAACAATATTTGCGGCCGTTTTCGCGGGACGGATGTTTGAGTTTGCTGCTTTTTTAGTGTGCTTTTGATGGTGTTTGCATCGCTTTTTTGCGGTTTAGCATGATCAGCAGAATGATGTCACACACTGGTGGGGAACGGTTGTGCCAAATGGGAATAACTTTGCAGTGGTACAGCGGGAAAAATGTTTTCGGTACCGTTTATGGGTGAAATGTAAAAAAATCCACATTTTTTTTATAATGAAAAACAATATTTAGAATACATTGATATTATTGTGCTAAACTGCATTTCCCTAAATGTGTTTCTTAAGTTTATTGAAATTAAATTGACAATGCGATACAGCTTATGTTTTATTAACGTCTCTCTATTTGTATAAGTTAAAACTAAACAGTTCTAAGCACAAAACGATTATTTTGGTTATTTTACTTGTCATCAATACTGTTTGTTTTAAATAGAAATTTGAAATAGAATAGAAAGTGAAAAAAATGAGAAATTATCAAAATAATAAAAGCGAATAAATTTTACAGTTTACTTTAAATTTATGTAATAATTAACTATAAGAATAAAAGGAGCTACAGAGTGAAATTATCACCGCAAAACACTCTATCGATCGTTTTCAATTGATCAGTTTATCGATAAAACACACATCTCTACAATAAAATACTCTCTAAGGTTAGATTAACTGCTCAGAATGTTTGAATTTTTCTTGTCGCAGGCTTTCAGCAGTTTCAAATGATGAATTAAGCAATTCTTACTACAGTACTCGTTTGTACAAAGTTGTTTGTGAAATATTCATTTTGAAGGGTTTGTTACACGTTCACTTTAGTATCTAAATCAACATGAAGGATTATTGCTGGTTATTGCAATGGATTAGTTGTCTTAAAGTGAACCGCATTCTGAAAACAACTGATATATTTCTGTTATCATGTGTTACGCTTATTTCAAACCATAATATTCTTGCAAAATCAAGTAAAGTGGCTGTATTTTATTTTATCTAGTAACGCTGCAATGACAATACATCAGCTGTAACACAATTAAGGTGTTTGTTATAAAACAAACCCGATGTATTTGAAATATTCCTGATGTTCTGGAAGCAATTTGAAATTTCTGGCTCTGTCCTAAACAGCGCCAGAAATTTACCTTGCATAGTGTGCAAAATTGACAACTAAGAAAATGTCCTAAGACCTCAGAGGATAGTCTCTTTCAATAGATGTATAAACATGATTTTTCTGTTGTTTATTAGTTTAATTTGCTAAAATGCCTTCATTGGTACATGAGACATACTTCCCTGTTGATAGATATCAATCGGCACATTGATGTAGAGTTGCAAACACAGAGATGATAAACGGAACTTGATTTACTTCCATTAAATTTGGACATCTCGAAATGGCTTCAAATTGAAATATTTTCTTATTGTTACATCCAAATTTCTTGACATTTTACATAATTTAGTCAACTGTTTTAGTTACAGTTTAGTCATTTTTTGAAGTTCACATAGGATTCAAGTGCAAACGATCATCTTACCATGAGCATATTCTCCCTTAGGCAATAAAATAGTCGTAAACATTTGACCAGACTTAAGCCACGATCGAAATCTACCCTGAGTGGTGGATGGTGGATATGATATCCAAAAAAAGCTATACAAAAAAGCTTTACATTTCTATCACCTCAAAGGTGCTTACCACATAAGCCGCGAATAGGAGTAAGGAAAATGCTTATAGCTTACATTTTTCCTCCTCAAAGCCTTATACAGTGAAACTTTTCTTGCGATGGACGGAATAAATAGGAATGCAAAAAAAAACCCCCATTACACAGACATTTCGAAATTGTTTTCCCTATCTAACGACTACGTATATTACTATTTGCGTCTGGAATGAAGTTGCTCAATTTTCACTCTCACTTTTGTGCACACTCTACACTCCTGCTGGAGTCTACTTATTGCGCAAACCTGCGGATAGAAGGGCGGCGGCTGCTGTGAGCGTGCGATGCGTACGGTTGTATTTTTTCATTCTCAACTCCCCACGGGTATTGGTGGTCTGAGAGCAAAAAAAAAAAGGAAAAAAAGACCACAGGAAAAACAAAAACACCAAATCCTAGCCGCGTAGTTTATTGGTGAACCGACGTAATAATCTTACGGCAGTGGGATACCGGCGGGCAGGGCAGCTGAATGCGTTTGCCCTTGGGAGATACGCGATGCGCATACGGTCGAGAGGGCAGCCAGTCGCGCCCGTTCGTTTCGTGGCAGTAAAATGGGTCGAGGTTGTTTTTTGTTGTGCGTACCAAGTCTCCTCTACTGCACACCGTGGTGGGAACTTGTGTAAATCAGGACCAAAGCGAGGACCATCGTACGCACCGTGATCCGTCAACTTGGTAGGGCTGCTTGCGTTCCTTTGCCCGGGCAGCTGCAGCTGAGCCTAGATTTGCAACGCGACCGCACGGTGTAAGTCTTGAAGGAAGAAAAGGACTCCGTTGCTGGACTGATTGGTGATGTTAAGGGGAGAGGCAAAAAAAAAAGGCTCACCCCCAGTATTACAACGCACACTGCCCTTGCCGTTGTGCACAGTTGCGCGCGCGAGCGCATGGGCATGATAACTCTATTCCAGCAATATTTATTGCTTCAACTGCACTATCGGGATTTGGGCCGAAAAAATGAACCATTCCGCGGCTTTTGGCGGCTGCTGGAGGATGGTGAACGACGGCGTGTTATGCTTCAAATTGAATTTCGTGCAAATTGCGGAAGGCCAAATTGAGTTGCTTGCTTGGGCACTGCACGATCAAACCTTCACCCGGATAAAGGGAAATGGACGCACCGACGTTCGCAGCACCGCTGCCTCCGTGCGAACGCTCTTTTGCCATTACAGGGCAAGAGAAAAGAACAACATTCTGTGTCGAACGCGGTGCCATACGCGTGCAGTGTACGTGTGGGAAAAAACCCACCCCCTCTATCTATGAAAGGATACCGAATGGGTCGCTTGGGGGCGAGTGGTGGCTGGAGTTCATAAATATATCTCTATACATGCACACGTGTACAATCCGTTCGGTGGTACGTGAAGATAGTTTGCTTGGGGAGTTAAAGGGATAACGTAGAAAAAAACACGATCCTTAGCAACAGCAGCAACAGCACGTCGAGTGAAGAAAACGAGGTTACTGGAACCCCTGGAAGCTGTGTGTAACTCGATTATGCTGTGCAGAGAAATTGCGCTACGAGCGCAAGATTGCAGCGCGTACGCACCCGAAGCGTGCAATATAACGTCCGTGCCTGGCAGGCATTCGGGTTGGGTTGCATGGGTTGGAATGTGGCAATGATTGAAATTAAAATGCATTCAGCAATGGATGCAGCAGCAGCACTGGGAGGTTTTTATTTGTTCACGCCTTTTTTTTCCTGCGAATTGCTACAATGATGTATTGGCGTGTCTGTATGTAGGGTTTGGTATTAAAAGTTGCGAAGGCGGTAGCATTTGATCGAGCTGCGAATGATTGATTGGACATATGAAAGGCTAGATATACGGACGTATTATATTTTTCTTTTAGGATGATAACGATTATTTAGCATTCAGAATATGTAACTTAAGTTGTACTTTATCGTAGGATTCTGTCAAACTAACATCTTCCTACATCTTTTTAAACATTTCCAGATTTATTTCGGTCATCGTTTCCTGGGGATCATGTATGTAGGTGACCATACCAACACTTACTGATTCTAATGACTGAATACTTGTTGTATTTTCCTGAAAAAAAAAAACTGTTTATAGCCCCGTTATACAGGCATTAACACTGTAACAAAGATTGTTATACATATCATTTGAGCACCGTTCACACTAAGGATCTAAGATGGATGTCAACAGGATATTGATTGATCATTGACACTGGTGGGACTCATATCTCTTATCCTTGTACCATCGACCAGGTCTCAGTCATCCGAGTCTATGTCGTCTATGGTCTCGGCATTTGGCTAGATGTAGGTCTCACCTTCACCAACCGTATAGAAACCCCTAGTGAACGTTGTCTGTAGTTTCAGGACCGCATTCTACACACTGGTCAGATCGCTGATTGATGCACTCGCTTTTGGTTAATAGTTTGATCTTCGTCGGACAAGATTCACATCAACCATATCGAGGACATGAGGACGTTTTGCCATGTTTACTGACTTCAAAAACTTCGGGGTTAGTTACTCTACACTTCCTTATTACGAGGATTGATGCCGGTTGTGGCTTGCTATCCCTTCAATCTCATTCATCGATTGCCCATTCCTTGTTCATTCCGTCGCTCCTTTTCTACGGTGTCGATGCACTGTTATACTCTAGTCGATCGTTTTCTATGTTCCTTCTAGGATCCTTCATGCTCGTTTGCGGAATATGACGCAGAGCTCATTTGCTGTTTGACTTCCGGAAGGCCACACATTATCCCACGGCTTTAATTCAAACCTCTCCTTATCATCCTTTCATTTCCGCCTACCTCTTGGATGTTTGTTAGCATAGGTTAAGCTTAGTTTTTAACAATAAATAACATGGTTAAGCAACGAGGAAAACTCGGCGAATATATTGAAAATGAAAATAAAATAGTCATGAAGTCATCGTAAGCAGAAAAACAATGATTGAGAATTGATAATTTATTTATAAGATCAAGATAAGATATAGTCTGACGTTTCCTCACCACCAAAGCACTCCAAACAGGCAATTATTGTTCATTTGTACTTCATTGTCTTTCATCAGTTTCATCAGTCTTTCATAGTTTCTGTTTTTTAGTAAGCTTGATGACGAAATTACACTGTATCGTAACCGAACTTGCCCTACTCCGCCTAATGAATGCGCGCTGCCTTGCTTTTCTTGAACTCATAACTCATCCCAAGCGACGAGTGTAATTGCACCGTACCATCTTAATTATTCGACCATGACAATCTTTTCGTTATTTCGTCCCATGCCCCTAGGAGATGTGACGCCCACGCTGTCCCTTCTGCATGCGAGTGCACGCACACACACACCCACAGACACACGTAGTACAGCTGCATCCGTGCGTTGTAATTTAGCGTTGACGTGCACCTCAGGAGCCTCGTATGGGCGAAAAATGCAGGGCACCCATCGTCCTTGTGCAAGGCATTGGATTACAACGTGCGCCACAAACGGCCATACCGCAGGAAAGACGATCCTCATACGGTGGGACGAAACGAACACACAGAAATAGAGAGCGAGAGAGAGAGCGGGATTTGAGGCGAGTAATTTTCGCGCACGGAGGAGTAAGGGCGACCGTGACGGCCGTGTGCAGGTAGTTGGATGTGGCCCAATGGAAAGATCATGCATGCACCGTAATATAACACATTACCCTAATCCTATTACGCGCCGGACGGTCGAAAACAACGAAAGGAACGGTTTTGTCCTAGCTGACGACTGTAACCACACTACAGAGTTTGCATGCATGCATGCATGTGAGTGTACGTGTATTGAGTGACAGGATACTCTGTCGGAACTGAAAAATGTCTGTCTCATTCGTTCCCAGAAGAGGGGATCCGCTCCATATGGAGGCTCGCGTGAGGGGCTGGGCTTGACTATTTGTCTCCCACTTGCTGTCAGACGGTGGAGACTGATGGGATCGCCTTTTTTGCCCATTGTGTTATGTTAGGATTCGCTTCGTATGTTGTTTAGGTATAGGTTCAGCGATACCAGTTACTTGCCCAAATAATGTAAAACCGATCCATCATTCAACAGGCGAAAATATCTTTTTCAAATATGATAAGAATGATACAATGATGGAATCAAAAAGAGAAATGAACTCTTAGGTATGACAGTAGAAAGCTTTTCTGTACATCAACATGATATTTCGTTAAGAGTTTGGTTCAAGATCAATGTTATGAGGTTTTGAAATTTTTCCCGAAAGCATTTTTTCGAACAACTGCTGTCAGGAATGGTTTGTGCGCCAGGATCACAGTCTAGAGACTAATGCGGCCAATCGGCTTAAAGTCTGTATTGAAAAAAAAAGAGAAAAAGTATCAGAGTAAGTTAATGGAACGGATTACGTACTATATCGGTGTTTTCATCAGTACAGATTCTAGATTCGAGTTTTGACTGAGACAGCGAATCTTGCTTTGCAATTTTTGTACCAATGTTAGGAAAGGTATGGATTCTGTATAAAAACAAGATCACTATGGGTTTGGGGTTAGGTCTAGGACTGGTATGAGTATTGGATGATTTCCGAGATCAGTATGGGCCATGTCAGATCCCAGGACCGACATTGATTCGTTTCGATGCATATGTTTGAGGACCTGTACTAGATTGGGATCAGTTTCTGTACTGACTTCTGGCTTCTGGATTAGTGCCAAGATCAGTATGGGGTCAGGAACAGTTCTAGGGTCTGCTTGGAATCAATATCAGTTTCAAGAACAATATGAGTTTCAGGTCCTCTATAGGTTCAAGATCAGTTACAGGACCAATTTCGCAGTTAAATTAATGTCATTAGCAGAACTAATAAATGTTAAATAATTTTGATACTTACTAATTAAGCAACAAGCTTTGTAAAATTAAATAAAGGTAAATTTGAGTCAACGATAGTACAAGTGACAATCACTTTAAGGCTTAATTCCAAAGATATTTTCCAGTTTACATCAACGATGCACGAGACCATACTTTTTAATCGAGATAGTAACGTAAACTTATTACTTGAAAATAGAAAAAGGATTTACATTTTTCTTGATTTTTATTAAGTGCAAAAACATCGAAAGTAAAAGCAGCTCTTATAACTCAGCTTTATTCGACTTCATGTTGATGTATCCTAGGTCAATTTCAAAGCAGAATGCATACAAAAAACGAAGAAAAAGACACTTCAAAACAGGAGTTTTGTTGAGTTTTTCATTGAAACCCTCAAATTTTCAGTTCACACACAACGAAAACCATAAACTACTCCGAAAAGAAGGACTCAAATAGGAATGCATCAAACGCACTTCCACAGCATGGTTGCACCATTTGCAAACCCTTTACAGACCACAAGTCCCTGTCCATCAGCTGACCCCAGACACCCAGGGCGTCCAAGTACAGGGACCATAAATAACGATCATGAAACTATGAAATGATTTAATTAATTTTACCATCCAGTTCGGAAAGACACCAAACACGTCTGCTCCACACGTACCCCCGCCATTGCCTGTTGCACCGAAATGACAAAACAATGGTGAGACTACCCACCGCCCGTGAATGGAGTTGCACTCCTGTAGCCGTGTCAAATGCGAGCAAACTTTCGGAATGTGTGCAACTGCGTTTTGCCTTAGACCAGTCCAGTTTTTCCAACGCTTTCGATCCTTCTCGCAACGGAACTAGGTGTATTCTTTCCTTCCTTTGTTTCGGGGCGGTGACCATGCGTTCATGATGTTTGGGGGAGATTTTAGCAAGAAGTCCACACGACAAGAATGTTACCAATTAGCTAGTGCGAGAGCATCGTGTGGAGTGTGGTGTTGCAGGTGGTGGTTTCGGACAGATCACTTGTTCGCTAGGGAGCATCAGCACTGGGGTGCTAATTTTATTAGTACGTTCCATGTTTTCCCCAGTAGCCGATGGTCCGGTTTGGTCCCTCCCCGTGGTGCGGTGGGTGTTCATTTCATTACAATTTTTGATCTTTGGAAAACGATTGCTGGACGGGCGGAAGTATCTCTTCTCTCTGGCAGTATCTTATGAATAGTTTATGTTATGGTCGTTGTTTTGAGTTGGATCCTGGCTAGAATGCTGGAACTCGGTGCAGTTCCTTCGGTGCCCTTTGGAACAATAAATCATGGTACGAGTGTGTGTGTAAGTGTTGGGGAAGTAAAACTCACCAGGGAGCATCATCGAACCTCGAGCAGTGGGAATGATCGATATCCTTCCCAGAACAACACCCCACAGCAAGTTCATTTATTGGCTCAGCAAAGACCAATCTCGGCACGGAGGAATTTGGAGGACTGTGGAGCCAAACTTCAATAAAATATAAAATATGTCAATTTTTACACAAAACACATGTCCCCGCTACGGTTCTTCCCAACGGCGTCTACCCCCAAACCTTACAGCACGTGCTCGATCCATTTCATCCCTTTTTTGTGGCCACCCGAGACAAAATAAAAGCCGTGCTGAAAGTGCTTCGCTTTGCTCGGTGGTGGTGGTGCTCTCCCGGTGGTTTAAAATAAAAGGATTTAATTTATTGCTCTGTGCAAATTGAAAGCAAACCCTCGGTGGCTCGTGGTGGATCGTGCCGAAACGGTGATTTAAATCAAGCCATCGATCCAAATTTGTTATCCCTTTCCCCTTTCCCAACCAAACATCGTGCCGCAAAGGCAAACAATCACACAACCGCACCGAGTATTGAGTGAGCACACACACTTGGGTTTCTGATAGGGTTCTACTACTACCAGAGAGCCTGGGTGGGGAGTGATCGGAGGGGAGATGCAACCTGCTGGCAGTATGTACATTTGGACACATATTTGAAATCCATTAGACATTCTTGTCTCGTACGATGTGTGTGTATGTAAGCCTTATCGTGTTGTTTTTCGTAGAGCTCGGAGCGGTTTTGAAGAAAAGCCCCGAACCGGCAGATGGGTGAGAATTTCCGCTGAATGAAGCCAATAATTTTTGCTGACTTTTCGTTTTAACGTACGTAAACGTATTTCCACTTGTTGTGTGTATATGTGTGTGTCGATTTTAACGTACGCAAACACCACACGGCGCTGGTTCGCTGTTTTGGGGTTCTAGTGCCACACGAGGGAAGCATTCCAAGGGAGACACGCCGGGAGTGTTTGGCAGTACGGAAGTACACCATTTACAGTGTCCAATCTCATTCCCTCCACTGTTACTGTAGTGCAGCCCATGGATGGAAGAGGTTCGGCATCGAATCGGGTAGGAAGCTGATTGAAAACCACACCGAAGCTATTAGACACCATTCGAGGGCGGTAGTGCGGTCCATCCACTCAGTGTCCGGGGATGGATCATCTGGGTTTCTGCTCCGGTTCGGTTCTTTCCATCCCGGGGTACCGCTCGTCTATTTCACGGCGAGGGCCGTAAAACTGCTTCAGTCAACTCGCACACAACACGTCGTATCGTCTGCCTGGTGTGTACTTTCTTCGACTAGGTCAACTTCATTTGGGTAGTGCTGGTGAGTCTCTTGGATGGTACGGGCCAGTACGGGGTACTTCCCGGTCCGGGTTGTGATCATCAATTTTAGCCCAAACTCCGTCTGCCTTAGCTACGGCAAAAATGGAATAGCCAAACTGGATAAATGTCTTTTCCGTTGAATTTGAAGGGCATGCTTGTTGCTAAGGATCGAGAAGCACTCGCTAGGAAGCATCACATTCCGAAGACCAGTGACTGTGTTGGTGGTGGCGGTGCTTAGAAATGATACAGCTAAAGTTTTCTGGAAACTTTAACTGAATGAGCTTCTTGGAAGTGGTTCGAGAAACAGTTGCCTACACAACAACTGCCCATGGTGCATTTGACCAAACTGTAGTCAATGATAATATTTAATTACTTTTTGCAATCGTATTGAGCCACTTTTGACATTCTTTTCAGTAGTAAATGTTTCGCTTTTCAACCCAATTTGTAATTAACTGTTTCTGATCCTAATTACTTACTATTTTGCCTCTTTGGATTAAACAATGTTATACTTATTATCTCTTCAAAAACCATAACACATTTTCAAAGAAAATTATTACTTTTTAAGTAGTATAAAACAATTTTAGCTAAAGAAATTCAGCTTACGATCTCCGGTAAACAATCACAGGCAAAATAAGATGTTCATACCATATTACATCCATTGTACCAAATTTGCATTAAACAAAATTGTTGAACAAAATCGTGCTGATAAGAAATAAATTGTCAAAATTGAAAATTCGTCAAACTCGCATTAGCGTAACTCGGGGGAAGATTATATACTATTATCGAAATCAAACATAGCGGAATCAAATGATCAATTGAACATGTAAAATGCAAACGTAAAATGTAAAATGTAAAATATACATTAAACATATTGTCATCGACAAATTGACGTTTAAAACGCATCAATGGAGCCACAAGTCTTGTTGATGCAGCACCTACCACAACTTTATGGCTAGTAATTTTTTACGATTTGAGTAATTTGCGATTATCTATCCGTAAGAGATAGATAAAAACAGTTAATGTATGAGTTGTGCCGAATTTCGCATTTTTGTGACACTTCCAAAAACAGGTTTTTTGAACTAACTAATGCATTGACAATCGTTCAAAAATATAAATAATATATTCTAGAATGGTTTATCAGATTATTTTTTTGCGTATTTTTAAAAAGTGTTTTTACAACTATTTTAAGGTTTTGTGAGTTATTTTAAGATCAAAACTAAAAATTCTGTGTAAATTTCTGGTGTGAAAAAGAGTTTGAATTAGTTTAGAACAGTAGACATGTAGTTTAGAATTAATTTGGATTAAAGTAACCTGTAACCTGTATCCTGTGAGTCGGTCTCGTGTGTACAGTCGTCAACTCGTACGACATAGCAACATACCCGTCATGGGTTCAAGGCCCGAATGGATATGTAGGGCTGAGTATCCTGCTATGGGGTAAATCAATAGGCCTAAAGCCTATTGGACTGAAAGCCCAAGCCCAATTGTGGTCCAGGCAGTCCTTGACCGACAACGGTTGTTCAGCCAAAAGAAGAAGAAGAAGGTATCCTTTATTTAGAATAAAATAAAATAGCTTATACATGGCACTCAAGTACAAAAAGAAGCATCTGAAACTCATACAATAATCGAATAAACATTGCGAATTTTACTACTTCCTTCAAACATATCTGCAATTTAAATGTTTTACTTTACTCAGATGCACCTCCATTTGGCGATTGTTCAGAAAAGCTACACAACAAATTATATTAAAATTGTATTTATTTCCAAAAATAATCCCTATTCGCTGGAGGCTCATTGATTTCTATGTTGATCACGTACCACTGCTAACCATGTGCTGCACATAATCAATACAACAATAAAGCATCCCTTTCAGATTCAAAACAACCTTTAAAAAGTGCTCTAAAAGCACATTTTTTGCATCTAACATAATGCGCCCACGTTCAATATTTAAATGCTGCCTCACACTGACGGCACCAAGAAAATGGCATACATAATTCAAACATTATATGTGTCCCCTGGTTCGTACGCTTTTCGTACGCCACACTGTACGCACAAAGTTGGGTGGACGAAACATGTGCCGCTTCCTCTGCCCCCCCCATAGCTACCACGTTCAATCGGAGGCGTTAAAGCTTTGCCAGGAATTTATAGCTCTCGACCTCCTTCTTACTCGCCCGACTACAAACCAGGTTGGGTGAGTTGCATTCAGCACTCAAGGGTGTGTGGTTGGTGTGGAGAAAGAAAAAAAAAGGATACTTTTCTACCTCCAGCTCTCTCGTCCACTTTTTTCCGTCCACTTCCACCACATAAAGCAGAAAGAAAACGAGGTAAAGTCGAAGGGAAATAAAGAAACCAATACTTCAGCGCAACGATTTCAACGCCTGCTAGTGTGCACAGTGTGCGCTGTAAGGAGAGCAGAAGGTGCTTTCCAGGACGCCGGCATCAACTAGCCCAATGGCACGTCTAACCCCTGTCGTCGATCAGTGGGCGGGGAAGCTGCCCTTCAGTGCGGGAGAGAGCGAGAGAGAGAGAGAGAGACCGAGGGAGTGTTTTGTATCTGTTTAGTTACTTTTTAGACTCTGAAGTGAAATTAAAATAGCTTTCAACGTTGTGACCAGAATGCGAAATTAGAACATTTATCACAGTTAATGCACACACACACACACAGACACACACACACTCACTCGTACAGTAGTGCCACAGACATGAGCTGTTCTCAAAGGAAAAAGGGATTTCAAGCAAACGGTACATCGAGCAGTGAAGCTCCTGGAGCTTCGCTGGCAGAGCCTGCAAAGACTGCTTGGATGGATAAAGTACACCCAGGGCGCAAAGTCTTACCAAGCTGTAGTAGTGTCGTGAGTTGGCAAAGCTTCTTACGCTGTTGCTGCTTCGCTCCCCGGAATGCGTCCGGGCTTTCGGTGCAACTGACAACGAACTGTTTGAGGGCGTCCGTTTTTGGCGATTGGAAATAAGCGTAATCGAGTGTATATTTTGTTGGCGTTGGTGGTGGTGGGACTCGCTGTTTGTTTGCCCGCTGGCATAAGCAATTTTGTGGCACTTTTGCTCGGTGCAATCTGCCAAAGAAAATGAACAACGGTGATAGGGGTTTGAGGCTGTCTTTCTTTCTTTCGGTTGAGCTTTGACACCCAAAACTTATTGTGCTTTGCTCTGGAAAAGCTTCCGCTTATAACTGTTTAGTCAAAGAACACAGCTCTCTAAAAAATAGCCTTTTTTACAAAATAGACCATAATTTCCAAAAAAAAAACTCACTTATGATGCTTTTCTTTCCGTTCGTTTGGATTTCAGCATATGTTGGGCGTTTCCCCGAAAAAGGATAAGCGTAACGGGGCAGGTTGTTCGGTGGGCTATGAAAATGGCCGGCAAAGTTTTCAAATAAATATTAAATTTATGTTTTAAGTATAATACTTTCAGCCGTGCAGCCGAGTCAGCCAGCCACGATGGTCTTGTTTGGTGCGGCAGTCGAGGGAGTTGGTTTTATCCGGTACAGGGTGGGCCGAGAATAGTAACTTGTTTTTGGGTGGTGCGGGTATTAGTTGTTCGAGTGGGAGCTACTGTGTTGCCCTAAAGAAACACTGCCGGATTGGAGAGTTTTACTGCGCTGTTTTGGATATTTGTTTATTTGGGCACCTTGAACGCGGATACGGAAATAACCCCTTGGAAGTTGTGGAGAGTTCTTCTTGCGAGTTGAAAAGCGTTCATTGTCTTACCTTTTCCATAGTGAAAGGAGGAATCAAATCACCTGTCAGATATTCCTCCTCCAGAGTTGCAATTGATATTCCTTCAGACAAAACCATACTGAAGATCTTAAGTGTACAATGTGTGCAATCGAACGGCGGATGTCCATCGTTCCAGCAGCAAAACAGACGTGAAATGCGATGAACTTCTTACACCTACAGGAGCATCCTACCAACCAAACGATTCCGGTGTAAATGTACGACAATTTATTGAAGAACGAGCCCGGTAACGTTTATTGGAGTTCGAGCTTTTTATTATCCCCGTGTGACTATCTGTCTATTGGCTTACGTTTTTCGACCACTGCACACCTATCATCCTATCACGCTGCGTGTCCTTCTGGATGTGGGTATCTAATCTTTCACCGTATGTGTCCGTAAGTATGATTCAATGTAACGTTACCATTTTACCACAACAACGACGAGGAACTCCCTGTCCCTGTAGTGATACACCCGCTCTGCACTCTCCGTCTTTCGAATAGGTCAGATGGGATGTTGTTACTGTTGCAGCAAGTTTACCAGCAAATTTCTCCCGCCAGATCCGAAGAATTCTTCGTCATACGGACGCCAAAGTTTGTCGGCTGTAAGTACACACACACACACACACACAGTAAGCAGGAGAACGTACGACACATTGGCACCGGTTCCGGTTGGCAAGGAACGCGTCCTGTGCACCGTGGGGGCGCAGGGAGGGAAGATAAGAAGATTGAAAACTTATTTCAGGTATTTACGGATTCCGCTGTGTGGAATTATTATTTCCGGTGTACCCGGCCACCCCGTATCGGAAACGGCTGGGTGTCCATACCAATACCGAGTCCCTGTGGGTGGATGTGTGCCGTGTGCCGCGTGAGCATATTTTTGTCCATCCCCGAAGCTTGCCGACTTTATTTGGCAGTTTGTGCGCTCGTGGGATGCATTTTCGACACTCCCCTAGTGTCCTGGGCCGATGTTACCAACCGCACCTTCAGTCTGGTATTCCACCCGTCCCATGCACAAGGGGTCCCAGACTGTTTGAACATGGTCCAAAATTGCTTGGCAATTTCTCCCCGTTTGCCTTCGGGCCACTACTCCCGGCATGCACATTTCGTCAACCGTCTCTGGCCGGGAAGGGAACACGAGTTCTTTCCACCCTTTCGTTCCGATGTTTTCGTCGAGGCACTGTGTAAGGGCCCCCCTTCCTGGGCCGATAGTATACTGGTGGGTGGGTGGATGGTGTATGGATTTTTGGGCACGTTGTGTTTGGTTTCGTTGAATCGGTGCCGCATTCGAAGGAACTAAATTTAAATTAAAACAGTGCAAATTCCTGTAAGTGATTGCAATCGGCCCATGAATGTTTTGGGAGGGTGTACGGTGATGGCAATGCGTTGCGTTCATGAGTAATTTCTTGGAATGAGGTTTGACTTTACAACTGGCAAGCTGGTCACGGACGGTGACGGTAAGTTCGATTTTGTTCTCCGAAGAGAAAAGCGTTTGTGTTGGTCAATATGGGACTAAATCCTGATTTGATTTCTCAATACGAAGAAATACTGATTCAGAAAAGGGGTTATCCAGGAATTACGAAACGCTGAAGCTGGAGCTTTTTTTCTTATTTTTCTGGATGGAGCTTTTTTTCTTATTCAGAAATTAGTTATCAAAGTAATGCGACGAAACCACCTGGTCTACATACACTTTGATTCTAGATTCCACCACCTGACCTCTTTGATGCACCTCGAGATGAATGAAAAATCGACCCTGTTTTAACATTTTTTCGAACAGGTACTCGAACCTTATTCAAGCTTTGACACAGAAATAATCTAAGCTGAAAACCGCAGGCTAGTTTTGTGAGTTGTTTCGTATGGAGTGTTTACATGATTTGAGCTTCCAACTGTCAAACCCCATATAAATAAGCTCTCTAGCATCGTGAAAGGTCCCATAATGTAAACGAAGGAAGCTAGCAACCTCTTCCTTCATTAATTTGAATAGATTATGCTCCTCCTAGTCCTTAAATTTTTCAGGTTATCTTATTTGTAAACTAGATATAAAAATATTATAAATAATTTCGCACAGTTTTCAGTCTCTTTACCAAAGATACGAAGATCGATGAACGAAATATTAAATTAATTGTATATCAGTTTAATTGGAACCGATTAGAGCTTTACGTAATTTATGGAAGGCCCCAACTCTCTTGTCATTTTATGAATCAAAATTTGGATCTTTTTCATGAAAAACATCAATTTCAATTTTATGAACTGAAGTCTTACAGTATTTCTGCTTCATCTTCAGAATTCAATAGTATCAAAGAAGTCTCATAAATTATTACCTTAACTTAAGCATCTTATCTCTATATCCCGTAAGTAAGTGTCCGAGATGAAGATTTACTACGCAGAATCCTGAACCAGGTCTGGTCTTGTCTAACTCTCTATTTGCAGATGCCATCCGTTTATGCACCGCAATGCCAACGGTGCATCCAGCGAATAAGCCATAACTTGTCTGCCAAATCGAATGATGAGTGTGTGTTACTGGTCTGTGTTGTGAGAGGGGCCATTGTATGCGCGTACCGATTCGGTACGTTTACGCCCCAACAGCCACACCATCACCGCATAAGCGGATACTCGTCGGAGTAATTTTTCAGGTTCCATGTCAATTTAAAAATTCGTGGAATTCCTTACCCAATCCACCACGCGGGCGGATGGAGCGGGAAGTGTGCATTCGTTTCGCGAAAGTGAATCGTCCGCCGAATGTGCAATAGACGGCGCCGATGACCTCCAGGGCCCCAGAAGGGGTAGTGTTTTCGTACCACTCGGAGCGATACATTCCACGTCGAACGGTCCCGCCGGTTTCGGGATCGATGAGAATGGATGCACCGGGAACGCTCGCGCGCAGTTGTGTTTCTGTGTGTCTCTTTTCGCGGGATCGTGCCGGAATAAATAATGTCCTACGTCTCTGCTCGGGCGGTATGGGAGCAGAGGAGGACGGTCGTAAAATTTGGCGCATGGGAACGGACCGAATGCTCACACACACACGGCACATTGCCCGGCACAAGAAGAGACACGTCAACGGCCGCCACACGATTGACCTCGTCGCCTTCATCAACCAGCGGAACCAACTGGCGGACCCGCGAAGGAGGAACCATTTATGAAGCATAAAATCAGCGCCCGAAGCATCGATCCGTCCACGCGGGAGGGTTCGCGCTCGTCGTCGTCGTCGTCGTTGTCGGCGTTTGACGACAAGAAAGCGCCAGCCCAGACACGGTGTCGGTACAGAGATCTCGTTTGAGATCGTGGCCTGATCGTGATTTCGTTAAAACATTGTTTGTATGCATGCACGCTTTTGTATGTGCATTTCGCCCGGGTCCGGTACTGACCTCGGCCGGTCGGTCGGGCGAGAGTCGGTTATTTTTTCCCCCCGGGTCCCGGTTCCCGGCTATGACGGTGACGGTTTGGCGGGGAGTGTTGGTTTGCTTCTTTCTGCCGGAATGCCGAACGATGCAGCATCATTTCGAGATGACCCCAATGATCTCGCCCCGTCTCGGGCCGTGAGTAGTTGCATCATCGTGTCGGTCTTTTGGCATAATGGGTGTTTGCATCACAATCACAGAACCGATACGATACGGTGCACGCCACGGCATCGTTTCCAGCCGCAACAGCTTCCCTGTGACAATAGTGACTTCTCCGGCTCGCATGGATCGGTACGGCACTCAAAATCTGCATGCTAACCGGGCCGGGTCTTACCGTTTCTTTACCGGCACAGCGCATCCTTTTCTCTCTCTGTGTGTGTTTGTGTGCTGAAACCGAGGCAATAAGTTATGAAATTAGTCAATTGGAATTTTATTGCCCATTGTTGGTTTAGTTTGTGCCAATCGTGTACGTCTCGCCCCGGCCCCTCGGATTGCGAATACAATGTCCGAATGGTGTATGATGATTTATGTTCTGGCTAAGAATTGGTTCACTTGCGATCGAAGAACTGGAGTCTCTTTTGTGCGTTTTGCACTAGACCTGGGCTGGGGAGCGATGTCTTGGGTGAGGCAAGTAACGCATTGGTTGTTAGCTCAAGGATATTTTGTTTTTTGAAGAACCAAAAAATTGACGAAGCTACGAAGCGAGAAATTGTGTTTTCTTGCTGGCGCTGATGTTGGAATTAATTATTTTATTGTTATAGAAATTAGACTTGTAACTTTAGTCCTTGTTGTGAGCGTAACATTCAAGTCTAGCTTTGCGGAATCTGGCAAGTCTACACATCAAAGAATATCTTTTTGAAAAAAAAAAATGCAGAGATGCAATTTTTTTTAAAAATAAGAGCAGATGAGTAGCTCGAAAACTTGAAAAGCTGAGTAGTAAAAATATCTCCAGTTTAAAAGAAGATTTTAAACATAACATTGAGAAACTAGGCATTACATTAGTCCTTGGGCTGTACGAAGTCGCTTTTGAAGCAATGTTTCTATGCCACAAGGATATCACAGACAAAAACTAAAAAGAAGGATTCAATTACAGTGAATAAAATGGAAAGTTACATGGAAAAAGATGATTCGACAACTAGTGTTTTTGGACTACAAAAACTTTGAACATAAAGAGCCAAAGCTTGCCACTAGCATACACCTCCAAAGAATCAAAATAATGTTAGCTATAGCTTTATGTTAGAGCCTTAAACAGCCTGTTGGAACTTTTTAAATTTAGTGGTTTATTCATCTGAACAATGTTCACCATTCGTCAGAAGGCGTTGAATCAGTTTTCCTAACACTTCATTAGGTTTAGCTGTAATATGATCAGCTCTAGATCACCCGGCAGCACAAAGTGATCTAGCTTGTGCTCGTTTCGTTTTCATTTCCATCATTTTTCAGATATGAAGGATGAACAGGACTAAACGAAAAAGTCTGAAACTCAAAATACAGGAAAAAAAAGATTTTTTCATGCAGTTTAACCAATATAGAACTACAACGTAGGTTGTTTGCACGATCAGTCGTATTAGTAGACTTAACATAAAAAAGAACTCTATGCCAATATTTTTGAATTACAGTATAGCAAAGAAAACACAATAAACACAATGTTTACAGATTAGAGATAGTTCTCTTATCTTGCAAAGCTTACTCGTAAACAAAAATCATGTTCATACGCCTAGAAATGTCATCAGAAATATTAGGAACAGTATTTTAACCCTTTTTTAGTTTATTGCTTTACAAGCATGTAGCTTTATAGCACCTACATCTGTTGAAAATTTGTCTTTTTTTATTCAGGAGTAACGATCCAAAAAGGCCGTATTGCTTAAGAGTAGAGAATGAAAAATGTCATATCTTCAAGAAAAATTGTTAAAATAATGTTAAACATTATTTTAATAATTCAATTAAAGAAGAAAATATGTTCAGCATGATCGCTAAATAACTTCTTCTACCGGTGTGGATTTCGTTTTATCCGTCTTTCAATCTTTAGTTCCATATCGGGCCTTCTATAATATCCTTTCTTGCTTTCATTGGTTTTCTACGATATTGCTCTCTAGCAAAAAACGACTCACCGCCATAGATAATACCAATCTACTATCTTGGGTAAAATCAATACCTAATCTAAATATTATTGCAACAAAACAACTCAACCCACATACACAAAAAAAACCGACGGATGCGTTCCAATTGTTTTCGCAGCCCCGGCTGCTCCCCGATGCTTACCCTGCACGGTGCACCAGCACGCGTAAGGTATACTAATGGCAAACAATCGAGCCCGCATTACCGCACGACCGAAGGTGTGTTGCAATGCTCAGTCGCTACGGTGTGTGTGGTTGTATTTTTGTTTTTGGCAATCAATATATCAAGCACAAAAATTCAATAACACAGATCTTTCCCCACCCGGTAGCCGGAATGCGGTGTTGCGGCGATGTTGATGATGTTTTGTGTGTTTCTTCCGTGGCACACGGCCATAAGTTCGCCCGCGCGCTGTGCATGTGGCGAAGCGTGCAGTGTGTATATTTATCATATCGGTCCAATTTTCAAGACCTTCAACACCCCCGGCTAGCAGCAGTGCTGGTTGCGCTCGTTGCTAGGTAAAGCCGAATCGAGGATCCATCGTTATAAAGTTGAGAGTGCCTGCCATCCTGCCTCTCCCATGGGGGAATGGGTCGCAAATACACATATCGAAAATCCTGAAACTAATACTCCCTAATTCAAGTTTGATTGCATTCCATTATGGCACGGCTAATGGTTTCAATTTTTTTGTATCAAAACCCCGAAAAAAAATGTATACGTTTCGTTTTGCATGGAGGTTTTTTTTATTTTATTTATTTCACTCTGCGCTCTCGTACACGATCCTGTCGGATTAGCATGACGGATGGCTGGCTAGAAGAAGACGCTGGTTGTCGCGAGACGACTTTCTACAACTTTCCCCCATCTGCAGGGGTCGCGCATATGAACGTTTTTGCCTCTCCACTTCCCCTGAACCGCCGCGGAGGCGGTGTACGTTTCGCATACGTAAACAAATAAATTTAAATTCATGTCAAAATAATTGTTCCCAAGTGGGTTGGGAATGCTTTCATGCACGGGAAGAAGGAGAACGTCAGCTGGGGAATGGGATGGGATGGGCGGAAAAAAATAAGTCAACAAAATAGTCCCCGGCTGAGGCTGGGAGGAGGAGATACCGTTCACTTCCCTTCCTGCACTTAAGGAAAGGACTTTCGTCTACAAAACTGGGGAAGGATTTGGCTTTCGTCCGTTGCTGTGTGCCCGGGTTTGATTGTGTTATTATTTCTCAATCGTTCTACAATTGAAACTGTCCACATTGGCTGCTAGCTGATGCAGTGGCATTTGAGCGTGGCGGGAAAAAAAACGCAAACGAGTGAGAGCGTGAAAAAAGTTCCAGACTCAATTTGCAGCATAACCGGCGACTGACAGGTCAAAATAAGTAGCGACGGTAAAGAGCAGAAAAAAGTGGAAGAAACTGACCGTCAACTGTCAATTTGGCCCGTTGGCTGGCAGTATGTCTTGTTTGTCTCGTTTAGTAGAAGCGTATGAATTTCGGTCGCTCTCGCTCTCTCTCTCTCTCTCTCTCACTCACTGCCGTTCGTTGGAGAATTTTTCAGGTTTCATCGTGATAGAATTCGAGCCAATCCTTGTCGCAGCCTAATTAAGAAAGATTCGTGGCAGGGTAAGGCCGTGCCGTGGGGAAGAAGATAGGAAGGACGATGATAGACCATGGTGTGTCCTGGTGCAAGCAAATGGAATTTCCATGTCCATTTGTGTCCGTCGGTCGGTCTGAGAGCCGCTCTTATCCGAGCGGCATAAGTTATTCACTAGTAAAATTTTATAATCTCCGATCACGGCCGGGAAATGGGAATTTGATGTGCTTTACGTTGGATTTGTAAGTGTGTTTTCTGCTTGTGTATGTATGTATTTTTTCCTATTGCGATTGCGAAGAATAGATCAAAAAGCTGCCTGTTGGTGTTTTCTCGGCTTAGATAATCAATTATTTTGTAACGCAAAGCTGCTGTGTGCCTCTCGTGACGCTTGTGTAAGCGGATTTGGTCAACTTAGTTGCAGCGTGTTTTGATAAATGACTGAGAATGTTTTTCGAGACATGTGCCTGCCATTTGCATGTTTTATGGGTTTGATATGCCTCTGGAAATTGACAATTTTTAGAATGAACTAGGTTAATCGTATTAATTTTAACAAGAGCAATATTTTGGAGATAAATTTGCTTAGATTAAGGTATGAAATAAGTTTATGAATCTAGTTTTTCACAGAATCTAGTAAATGCGTTGATCGACAACGGATTCTTTCCTCAAATGTATTTAGTAAGTTTATTTTTAGTTTAACGTTTTATGGCTACATTTAAACTGTTATTTAACAGTTTATAAAATTCAGAATGTTAGAGCCTTGTAATTGTAATTGATTTTTATTATTGTTTTGAACTTATTATTTAGATATTATTTATTATATTTTTAAGATATTATTTAGGTATAATATTTATTAGATATGTAATTATTCACAGTGTGGAATTAAGATTTACAAAAGAGTTTGCAATTTGGCCTGGAAGATAAACATTTAGATTATTCGTGACATTAATCCCGGTAAGTACAGACAGTTATTGGAGCTTAGTATTAGTGATCGAAAAACGTTCCTGTATTTAAGAACAAGGAACATTGATCGGATCTAGAACAAATAACAATTACATGCAAATGTATCAACTGACACAATACCAAGGAGAAGTTTTTTAGAATATTATAACTTGTTAAGGATTTAGTGATGAGTAAGTTAGTAGGTAACTCAAACACCTGCCTCATACTAGTAATGCTACTAAACTATCCATATTATATAGAAAATCTTCAAAACTCACGTTGTTGCGTACTTCACGGCCTATCAATTATATTTCTCGTAATCTTATTCGTCTAGCTATTTATCTCAACTTCAATAAATCAATTCAAATCATATTTAGAAAGCGAGGACATAGTTCAGCTTGGCTTATTTATATTTATTATTACTGTTTTGATGCGTACACTTATATTTAAGACCTTTACAAACTCCATTATAAAAACGATTCTTTGTTTAACTGTTCATGTATATCCTACATTCATTGCTTTTTTAAAGCATTCAGCATTAGTATGTATAGAAGCTAGAATTGGTCCTGTAGTTTTAGGTGTTCCTTTAATCCGCTTAACCAACTTAAGGAATAAGTTTAGGCGAAAGTATGCAAAATACTGAGGTTTAGTTTGTTAATAATTCTTAACAACTTGTCATGTCTGGAACTGCCGGTTTTAGGCTTTCCATTATGTCCGTCCTGGCTTATATGCTGCAGCTTATGTACTACTAATCATATCGATGTTTCAACAGCTTCAAGCATAAAAAGGAATGTAATTATAAACAGATCATCCTACAGATTGTATACAGAAAATTGATCTACCTAGTCCTACGCTTTACCATTTGTGGCGCATCTATTTATGCTAATCATTTCCATTTTCCGAACACAATATCAATTTGATTGTAAAATGTGCCAACCATACGTTGCACTATTGGTGGGCATTTAGCTCCAACTTTATAGCGCCAGCGCTGAGGTAAACATATTTACCTCTATCAAATATAGCCCCTCCCCACTCTACCTCACCTCACCGTAAGACGTAGCGAGAAAAACTCTCGATCTAAGCGGAAACGAACGTGCACCAACCAACCAACGCACCGTTTTTACTTTCCCCTTTCCTGATCTGGTGTGTGTGTGTGTGTGTGTGTGTGTGTGTGTGTGTGTGTGTGTGTGGTTGTATAAATCCTCATACGATGCCGGCTACCTTAACAGGACTTTATCTCCTTCCGTGCACGTAGCAGCGCACTGAAATAAGTGGCGGTAGCTAACTTAACCCTCCATCGCTTCCTTCCCCTTCCCGCCGGGGGTGGCGCCGGTACGAAAAGACTTCGCCAAAGGATGGCCCTGGCTGCATCCGCTGCTAGCTGCACGGGCAACTTGGTCACGGGCACGGGCAAGAAAGTCGGGTTTTTGCAAAGTTGCTGGCAAAGTCACGTTTTATGGAATGAAATTTCATAGGTGTGTGTGTGTGTGTGTGCTGGTGTGGTGCGTGCTTGCTCCCGTTGTAATATAATTTAATAACTTCAAATCTTTGCTAAACAGATAAAATCTTAAAACAGTTACGTGTAGCTAGCTTGCGATGGGTGCTACTGCCGCCATCGCCGTCAGTTGCATCTGTTACACGTTTCTTCGTCTTTTTGTGGTTTTTTTGCTATTCCTTAAGGTTTGTATCCAGGTTTATGTAGCTGCCCGTACAAGGTTAAGCTTTTCTTTTACCCTGTAGAGGTCAGAAACGATGCTCGGTGTGTTGAAATTATATGTGGGAATGGAAGGAATAGAGGGTTTAAAGTTATCGTTTCCTCTTTTAACTGCAATAATGATGATATTGCTCAATTATTCCAATATTTTAAGAAAAAAAGCATTTATTTAAGAAATAAAATGTTCATAAGATTATTAAAATTCTTAAAATAAACCGAGCAAAATACGTGCTTGCTAAATATGCCTTTCAAAAGGTGTAAATAAGGTCGTAGTAGCACCTTTTGAACCTGTAAGAACAACTCGGAAGCGGTTTGTGATAAAATACTGTGCAAGATGTCGGAATTAAATTAACATAATTTGTTGGTAATTAACGCGGCCGATAATCTTACCCGGCGAGAGTGTACATTTACCGCGCTTAATCCAACAAATCCAACCTCCTAATGCATTGCGAGCCGAAGGCGCCGCCGGTTGAAGGTGAACGGTTAGCCGATAAGCCTCTCACATTGTCCATTCAATATGTGCGCCATGTGTCGTCTCGTGTATGTTGTGCCAGCACAGGATATCACCAAGGGAGAAGGTGAAACCGGGCGAGTATGTGACTCTTGAAGACCTCACTTATCCTCCACCACATCGGGAATGGCACATCCGCGCACCAGGCAACCCGGTGCCCGTAGCGGCCAAAACACTCGAGCCAATCGGCGAACCCACTTAACCCACGGAAGGACTGAGCAAAAACATATAAATAATTTTTAATTAAAAGCGATAAACCCGAACCCTTGGCCGGCGTGCTGCGTCGAAGCTGAAGATGAAGATAAAAAGTTAATATTAATAAATTTAATTGAATCAACTTGGTACCGGCGCTGCTGGGCGTTGGAAGCGTGCGAGAAGGCGCGTCCACGCTTCGCCCCGACCGCGGCTGGGCTGGGGACAGGCGAGCTTGGGGCTTTATCTGAAAGCACGGGATGCACGCGATTGTTTTCGCTCGCTTCCTTAGAAAGCTCTCCTGTCCGCGGACAGGACCCTCTGGAGCGGGGCTCGGGGATAGGCTGTTGCGCGAATTGGGTGCAAATGATATCGGCCCGATTCGATTTGATATCGTAATTGAATGAAAGTGGATTGGATTTTTATTCGTACAATTCAATCGGGGAGTTGCTGTCGGTGGTGGCCGTGGTAGCGGTTGGGTAGTGTTGGACCGAGCGTGCGACTGATCGATGCTTTATTTCGCATTTAGTTCACCTTTCACACGCATGCGAAGAGATTTATCTGGAACGCTGTATGTAGGTGAGTAGATACAGAGTGCAAAGCATTGTTTCGGCCATGAATCATCTGATGGTTTTCAGGGCATGTCGAATAAATTCATTCGTATCATGCAATGTTTTCGTTTCGGGAGAACGAAACAAATATCAGCGATAAGGTCAGGATTTTTCGTGGTATTCAATTGAGTTTTGATACAGTTGAAGAAAAGCTGCCTGAGCTCAAGTATTTTTTTCTGGATTATGGAGAAACAGTGGCGAATAATTGCGGTGTTAAAGGGCCATTTGGTCCCGTTTTCGTCACAATTTGTTGCAAGTCTGCCGTTATGCAGAAAATATCATATATTTTGACTAATGAAATAGTATCAAGAAGTAACTCTTTGCTAATTGGAACGTTGTACCTTTTGATATTACGTGGTTTTTAAATATGTTTTTTAGAGTCAAAGGTAAATTAAAGAAATCGTTTTGGAAGTATGCAATACGTGGCTAAAGTTAAATTAATTTATTTCCTTTCATTTGATAAAACAAACCATTGATCATGTATGTGTCTGCAGTCTAATTGGTAAAATAATTTGACTTCGATTTGAAGATTTTCTTACTAAATCGTTCCATATCATACATATATTATTGCTAGTTAATAATAGTTTAATATGCTGTATTACAGTTGTCATGTTGAGGGAAAATGGGATTTTAGCTTTAAAAGCTGAACTCCGTTACATTAATACATTTTCAGTATTTTTAAGTACCATTAGACGACATGGATCGTTATTTTTCTATATTTTTACCATTTAGAAGTAACAAACAAATGATTTAAATGATTTCTTCCAAAAGAAGCGTTCCTAAAACAAAGATTAAATTAAAAAAATCTCTGCATTTCTTTGGACCTAGCAAAAGGTTTAAAATTACACGCAAAATCAAAAAGCTTGTAAAAAAAGAATCACCTAATCCTAAGGCGCGTTAGGCCAGCCTTCAAATTCAAACATTGAGGAAGTTCAAAAAGTACTTTAAACTACTTAGAAAATGTCCCTTTTGGCTTAGATATGAGCTGCATTTTTTGATATAGAGAAATGAAGCTACTTCTGGGTCGACAATCTACACAGGGAGAGGCAGAAATAGAAAACTGTTAAATTTCAAATAAAAACTCCGATCCACTTCAAACAACATCTCCATTTATTCACCTCCAGTGCAAACAATCTGTTAAATCCTGCTCTAAAGTTACTTAAGAAAACACAGTATAAAAAAGCGCCCCACGTCTTAAGCACTTGCCCTCACGGGATGATAAATTCTGTGCTCTGTTTTGCTCGATTCACTTTCCCGCCCTGCCCGCCCCTGCAGTTTAGCAATGGCCAATCAGCTGCAGATGTCCTACCGCCGTATAATGGTTGGGTGCAGTGCACCCGGTGCGCCAAGCAACAAAGGGGAACCAAGGGGTGGAAAAAAAACCTTCCGGGAGTTATAAATGACCAGCGTAAATTTCGTCCATTACGCTTGTCGTCGTACCCGTGGGTTCGCGCAGGGCTTGCGTCCTACGGGACACTTTTGGGAGTTGGTAGCAAAACGAAACAAAACAACAGCAAAAACACACCCGTAGAAGTGAAACGAAACTTCCTGTCCCGGAATCCGGTCGTGCACCGGATGATCTGGAAAGGACAAACCGTCCATCCGTTCGTGCGGAAAGTGGTCATCGGTTTCGGCTGGCCCGAGCGAGATGCAACCCGTGACGGTGGCTGCTGCTCGATGGAGGATGGATGGAAGGCAAGGGACGTAATGCTGTAACAAGTGGAGTATGTGGATAGAGTGTGTATGTGTGTGTACGGGGTTTCCTGGACGTCGGTGGCATGGAGTTCTGGCCTAATCGGACCCGCCCGGTACCGGCGGCACTGCTTCATTTACCTTGGAAGCAATAAATAAATAATTTTTCATTAATATTATTGCACCGGACAGCAGCACAAGACTGCCTCCGCTCAAGGGCTCTAGGGGATCCTTCAATGGTGGCAGGAGCGTTTTTTTTTTGTTGTTGGTAAGTTACCGTTTGTGCACACTCTTGCTGTCCATCTTGCTAAAAGCTTCCGGTTCCGCTGAACGCTGAATTAGGCGGGAGTAGGAGTTGTAATTCAATTTAGCCCCCCCTTTGCCACCGTCAAGCCGGGAACTGTAAAAAAACAAGATGTTGCCCTTACATTGTCCGAATGTGTGTGTGTGTGTGTGTGGGTAGTTTCGGTAGTAAATTTTGCCCTCGCTTGGACCTCGGCTGGGGAAACGGTGTCGATGATTATTACGGTGTGAGCATTGGTTGGCTTGGTGATGGTGGTTGTGGTTGGCTCTATAATGGAGCAATAGGGGAATTTGAGTGTTAGATTACAAACCATGTCGATACTACCATTTGACGGTGTAAATGAACCATCCTGAACGCTGGCGAACGACCGTGAAAAACCGATACGCTTTGGAGGAAAATTATCACCACCGACCGCTTTTAACAGAAGCGGGCCGGACCGGGTCCCGTCAGTTGTGCTTCATCGCTTTTGCGCTACAGCTACTTTGATACTTGCTGGACAAAATTCAAAAAGGAAACTGACTGTTTTTTGTTGTTTTGTTTTTGCTATCGCTTTAAATCAATACACAGGAGGAATTGACCTTCGAAAATAGCTTCGCGCTATGACCTAGCGGAGCGTTTGACGGAGGACTATTTTATTTGGTGCTGGGGCAGTAATATTTTGCCAAAAATATTGCCTTCCAAGAAAAGGGCCACAAACAAACAAAAAACAACCTCCCGCTTCAGGAAGGAAGATTGCTGCCTGTGTTACGCATGGTTTGGCTTTGGCATGGACCGGAAGATCGCACGTCAACGTGCACTGGTATGCAAAATGAGATGGGTATGTGGGGAAAAATGCGCCAGCAGAATGAAGCAGCATTTTTTCCGGTTGCTTACTCATGTTAGGCGAACTATGAACGAGAAAAGGTAGAAAACTTCTTGAAGGGAATGTGTGAGGCTTAGTGAAAAGAAATAAGTAGTTTAAATAGAATATTAATTTGTCTTTTATATGCTAAATTTAAAATAAAAAAAATGCTAAATTTATGCTAAATGCTAAATAAAGTAGTAGATGGAATCATATAGTGTTGAGATCTTTTTTTTTTACAGTCGATTATGAAAATAAGAATTATTTGTAATTTTGATCCATATGAGTTATTTGCTAAACTTTTCGGATTATTTCTTTTTTTTTTTATTTATCTTTTTTATTTATTATTTATCTTTTTTTTTATTTATTAGGATAGATTGTTTTGAATCTTTTGTATTCACTTTCTATACGACTGTGAGAATAAATCGTGGAGACGATTCAAAAAATGGTAAAATATGGGAAACGGTGAATAAATCGTGAGACGATTTGCCAAAAAATATAAGAAATAACTAAAATTCATAGCAAACCCTGTATAAAAATAAGTTTATAAGCAAATGAACGTAATTTCCAGCATAAAAAAAATCCATCAAGCGTTTCAGTTTTATTAATCATTCTCTTAGGAGTTATGCTCTTTTCCATGTGTTTCATATGCACAGTAGCCTTACTTAAGTAGTTATTCTTCTACTTTTATTTGGCGTAACGTCCTGTGCGGACATAACGGCCTATACAGTATTTCAATACTTACACGGTTTCGAGTCATATAGTGGAACAGGTCAATCAGTTAAGAGAATGTTTCAAACCGGTAGTGGAATCGTGCAAACATTCTGTGGAGTTTTGCAATCATATGATGGAGTGTTGCAAGTTTCAACCGAATTGTGGAATTTTGCAAGCAAACTGTGGAGTGGTTGTCAGACTATGCGTGCCGCTGTAAATACCTCAAAACATTTTCGTAAATTTTATTAAAGTATCATGTTTATGTATGTCCCCACGGCAGGATTTACTTTGTTTATCATGTGTACATCTGTATACCATACGAAAAAAACTCTAAACCTTGCTACGGGAAGACGGTCCATTTTAGGATTGAATCCATGATGTGCATGTTATTGAGTCGTACGAGTTGACAAATGTACCACGGGACCGTCCCCCAACGAGCCTCTCTATTATGGTAAACAATTATTCTGTTCAACAAAATTATGCTCATTTAAAATGAATATCCTTTAACCCTAAATTTTGCACAAAAAATTCAACGTATGTTTTCCTCTGCATCAAGTTACCGTAACTAAATTACTCAATTTCATTTCTCGGCTTAAGCTTTCTATCAGTACGGCGCAAGCACCATTCAAATCGTAAATCCGCACACACACACATACAAAAAAAACTTCATCATCTGACGTATGTTTGTCCTGACGTGCGTATGCACTGAAGTGCTTCATCCAACGTCCCAAAGAACCCAGCGGAGTGTTTTCTCCCCCTTCGCACAAACCAGCCGATGTCATCTTGGGTAGTAAAAATATGACGATCAAACGAACGTACAGTCGAACCAATCCTTCGACCATGCCGTATCATGCGTATTGAGCACGGTGCTCCCATCGGAACGAATAGAAGAAAAAAGGAAGCTCAGCCAATTGCTGCAATATTGGCTCACTTGAGCAGAAGGGCATGCAGACGAGACGACGATGCAGACGAGTTTTTATTTATTCTTTTCTCATACCCCGAGCATCCGGACTCCGTACTACTGGCAAGGAAAGCTTACCACTGCCGTGTGCTTGTATGAGTGTGTGTGTGTGTGTGTGTGTGTGTGTGTGTTTGTGTGTGTGTGTGTGTGTGTTTGTGTAAGTGCGGTGGAATATTGATTAAAAATCAATGCCTAGACTGCGACGCGGTACGACGTGCGCCAGGAAGCCATGCATGAAGGATGAGAACTGTTTACGCTTTATCCATGCCAACGTCGTCGTCGTCGTCGTCCCTCGGCCTCACAGCCGTTCGGAAAGCATTCTCGGCAGCTTCAAGTTTGCTTACGCTTTTGCTCTTTGATATGAATGAAATAAACAACAAAAAAAAGTGACGTTTCGCTTCCTTTCCGGTAGTGTCTTCTTCGACTCCTACCTACCTCCTTGTATGCTTAAGTGGTACAAGACCTTCGGTGCTGTGGAACGTACCGCCGGCTCCAGGATCGACTGAGCGAATGAGTGCAAGAATTGACTGTTTGTCATGGAAATCGGATATAAGTGCCATATTATGTTGATGTTTAAATTATGCACTTTGACGTTTTGCTGTTCCACCGTAGCCCCGTTCGTTCGTTCGTTCGTTCGCGCACGACTGCTCAACCGGAACTGGAGCTGGTGTGCATACTCCACGGTGCTTGGGCGAGACAACAGGTACCAACGGAAGCTGGCGGAAGCATTTAGGAAGGAGCTACCGAATCAACGTTGTGACTAGAGGCGGCGTCGAGAGGGAGAAAGTGTCTCCTTTGCGCTAGATTCTCTTTTATTGCTATGTTTTTGTAGGAAATGCAATCGAACGTTCCGGAGGAACGCTCTTGGCGCTTGTCTGCTTACGGATATGTCAACAAGTTTGAGTAATATTGAAATGAAATCAGTGTCAAGCTAGAACCTTCCTTTCATACGGTGAATGTTGCATTCAAGAGAGAGAGAGAGAGAGAGAGAGAGAGAGAGAGAGAGAGAGAGAGAGAGAGAGAGAGAGAGAGAGAGAGAGAGAGAGAGAGAGAGAGAGAGAGAAGTAAAAAAGCCCTTTACATTCCCAATCAATCGAAGGCATGCACTTTCGGGTACGTGTGTGACCGTGTCGATGGCTATAAATCCTTTGCCCCACACATTCTAGCTCGTTCGTTAATAATTTGAAACACATTTTATCACCCTTTCGCATCCGGTAGTTGGAGATGTTGGGCCAATCAAGCTAGAAGACGTACTACAAAATGCATCAAACGCATCACTGCATGCATGAGCTTGGTTGGTGTCGGTGCCAGTAACGGTTTGCGATCATCCGTTTACAACGAAAGGATGGGTTGGAGGGAAACTGCCGGGGAAGCTTATTTGCGGAGCTTTCCTGCTTCAAAGATGCTATGAATATTAAGTCGCTTTTCACACTTTGATCTGCGTCCGGCCGGGTCAGTCCGGGTGTCCCGGGGGTGTCATGCTGATGTTATTGCGGTGGGTATTATTTTGCGCCCGAAGCTGTGGAAGCGTTGAAGTTAATTACGGGCTTCATCTTGAAACGATCACGGTACTGTGGATAAATTATCCACAGACTGTAGCTTATATTGTTTTGCCGGTAGGGGTAGTAATTAATATCAAATTATTCATACTCTATTTGGTATGATTCTTGTTGAAAAGAATGGCAGTATACCGAGAAACAAAAGCATTTTTTTCAGGACAGTATAGCTTGATTTCTACTTTTTTGTTCATTTTTACTTCTAGATTGAAACATCAAAAGTGGACGTGTTACATCGAATTAATTTATGTAGTGTAGTCACCCTATGGTGTACCTTGCAGAGACTTACAACGTAGCACCGATTAGTGTTATAACAAGTATGAAACTATCCTTTTAACCGCAGAATAGAATATTTGTGTGAATTTTCATTCAATTATGCATCTTTGTGTCAATAGTTTCACATCTATCAATGTGAGCTTTTGCGACCACAGGTACATCGGTCGCAAATGGTGACTTCCGTAGTCTTTTCAAGATGAATTGATTGATCGATAGATTGCCCGAATGACTCCTACACTCTCTATAGGAGAAAATAGAGAGGCTCAATCGCAATGTTTAGGCTTATTTGTATGCAGTTATTGGTACATGGAGATTGTTTACGTGACAATGTCAGTTGTGTTAGTTCCCATTGTGACGATGGTTGATGTTATGTGCGAATACTAGGCTCTAGGATAGGCTTTTGATAAATGGATTTCAATTTCTTGAGATGTGATGTGATGTATTACAGCTAGGTACATACATTGTTATATACCTAGGAACATTCCATGATAGAGTGTTGATCAAATTCTTGGTAAAATATCCTGTAGGTAAAATTCTGTTACTAAGCGCACCTAAGATTTCATAAAAAATTAAATGGCTTTTTCTCACCAACTAGTCACAGTTATTGGATTTCATAAGAACCTATTCTCGATTGATTTTTATGTTCATCTATTGAGTTCTATGAAGTAATTATAACTTTTCCTCTTACTCTATTTCTGATTCAGAATTTCTAGTGCAAGGCTGATCATTTTATTGCATATTGGTTCTGGTTACTGCTGCTGCCATCGTGATCTTTCGTAATATATTTTCGTCTCGTTCCGAGTTTCTGTTTCTGGTTATGCTATGGTATAGCTTTCATCTCCTAGTACTGGTGCAGCCCGTGACTACTCCTATCAGACACAATCCAAATAGGTAAATGCAGGTTATATGATGCATATAAAAAACCCACTTAAAAATAATTCTAAATTTAATTCAATTATTGTTTATCATTTGTTTGAAATTAAGCAGCAATATCAAAATTGAACAAGAAAAAATATAACATTTTTTAAATATTTTTCCAATCCCTAAGAAACAAAACTCTTCAAATAAATGTCACATGTTTGTCATGATGCATCCTTAGTATGTTTAATGTTAATGCACAATAAATGTTGTTTATTCAAAATATCTCTTCAATGAATAAACATTTTTACTTTTATTAACATATTACTTGCAATACATAAATGTTCGTCATTTTTGCCTCAGGTGTCTCAGCTAGGCCATTTTTTAAAACCCGCGATAAGCTTTGCACGAAGCGACGTCATCAAACAGTGACCTCAAGTTGATAAGCAAAGAAAAAACTAAACGCAACTATTCCACTGAATTCCTGTAAAACCCAGAAAGAAAAATCTCAGCTATTCACCGGGCTGTTATTTATTCCTGTCCGAAAAATGGGCGCATAGCTTTCCCAGCTTTGCGGTTTGTCCTGCTTAGGCTTCCAGCGTTCCACCGACCAAAGGACCAACGATTTCGACCACATTCCGCGACCGCACCGGCGACCGGGATACAGTTTGATTTCGTTCGCCTTTTCTTTTTGTGCACCACGCATAAGGAAAGCTGCCAACGCTTCAAAGGAAAGCGGCACCGCCTTATGCTGGCTTTTGTGGTGCAACACGGAAGCCTCGATGCGCGTCCGAACGTGAACTTCACTCTTCCGTCAACAGCGCAAAGGCATAACGTCGTTTAATGTTCTTTGTAGACAGGTTTTTCTTTATTTTAATTTTTTTTCTACATCTACTCTGCCTCAGCCTTAATCCATCTTGTTTGGGTATTTGTTGTTGTTGTGTGTGTGTGTGTGCTCTCACTATCTCATCTGTGAAAAGGGTTTGACGTAACTGGTAGGTCGGTGGTGTCAGTGTAAAGGCAAAATACGGTCACCGCACAGTGAGGGTAGCAAAGGCAAAAAAATAAAAAACAAGTACACCCAACAATAAACCTCGTAACGACCCACTGTACTCGGTCACAAGGTATATAAAAGAAAATAGGCACACACAAGTTAACGACGCAGCACACGCGACACCAAACAGGCCAGCCAAGCGATGTAATGTAAAGAGAGAGCAAGAGAGAGAGCGCGGGAAGAAAAACTCACACAGCAGACACAGAGGCGGAAAAATTCTGTCCGGAAAATTCTCGTCCAGATTGCGGTGGCGTAACTGGAAAGCGAACCAAAAGAAGACGTTCCCTCCCGATGGTTGTTGTTGTGTGGGTGCTTCCCCTCCGGGTTTGTTTTTTTGTTTTATTCATCCTTTCTCCCAACTCTAACCAACAGTTGGTGGAAAAACTGGCGCAACTTCCTGGCGAGTTTTTTTTGCTTTGGTTCCCAAACTGCGGTCAACACCGAAGCACCGGTGACAACTATTGGATTTCCCGACCATTTTCCTGTGGCTGGTCGCAACAGCATAATGTTTGTTTACTTTGGATAGTTTCAGAAATGGTTAGAGAAAAAAAACCGAGCGAACGTTGCGAAAGACAAAAACCACATGCTTACAAACTGGTCTCGTTTAAGGTTACAGGCTGTGTTGCGTGTTGTTTGTGGATGGTAGAACCAAAACCAAAAACAAAAATATGAACATTTTAATCAGTGCGTTGTTGCGTTGTTGTTGATGAAAGGAAACATTTTGTCATACTTTTATGACGACGAGACTTTTTTGTTACGCGAGTGAGGAAACTATCACTTCCTGTCGCTCGCGCTTGTAGGACAGCTTATAGAAATTTTGTTTGCAAGCACATTTTATACGAAAAATCATTAAAATTGTTTATCAACTCTATCTTTACTGTAGTTTACCGTGGAAAGGAAATGTAAAAGAAAACTTTAAAATGTGACAGCGACGAAAATTAATTTCAATAGTTTGAAACTGCACCATCGGAGACGACCAAAACCCTCCCATTAAAGATTGTATCGCATTAGTAGGGTAGTTAATGTTATTTCTGTTCGAAAAAGCGGTAAACCCCATTTCGTTTCAAGGTCACTAGGGACGAGAAACGGAAAGCTCTGTCATGCCATCGCTGCGTAAAGAGTTTGCCTTCCGACACGGGTGGGAAGGGATGGGCATGCTTTTATCATTGCAGTTTGCGTTGGCTTTCTTTATTGCGACATTTTGCCAAAATTTTCATCTGCTTCGGCTCACTGTGGTAAGCCACGCAAGCGTTCGAGCATTGCGAACTGGGTTAATGGTAGGCTCGTTAAGAAAAAGGAAACTTTCTTCTGCCCCCCCTCGAATAAAGCTGACAGATTTTACCCCGATGAGGGGCAAACGTTAATAGGGCTAAAAAGGGGCTAAGGATCAGTTTGGCGGGTGGGTGGAAAGGAAATGCACCCCTTCCTTTATGGCAGAACGACCCAGAGAGCAAACTTTTAAGCTTATCAAATGTATATCAGCAGTTAGAAAATGAAATTTTCGTTCGAAATAGTAACCGAAAGCTTGGCTTTGCCAAATGTTATTTGCGTTGGGATAATGAAATCTTGCCAGCTTCAGAATCCTCCAGCGATCACACCAAAGAGGTGACCGTTAGGAACGCAATTTACGGCTGTTAAGCTTGCCCTGAAGGGCCATTGCTAAAGGGATGAAGAAGAATGGCACTTGCCTATAATAGTGTGCACGGACCTGATTTGTGACCTAATTTTCACCCGGGCCAATCGGACACCTTTCACCTTTACCAGTCATAAGTTGCAGGATGAAGCTCATACACGCGGAGACGCAAACAATCAGAACGCATACACAAAAAATGCTATCACCCACCTAGGTCAAGCGACAATGCCTTCCTCTTAATTAAATAACGAACTTCTCTGGTTTGACAGTTTCAAGAGATGGTCGCTGGTTCTAGCCGGTTGATTGCGCGCCCCACCAGGTGAGGTGGATGGAAGGACTTGCCAGCGTTTCGCGCTGGCTATTGAGCTAGTAAAGCTGTCAAACGGTAAATGAAGCTTCTGACAAAGGCAATAATTGTCCACGGTGAGCGTTTTGGGATGGAAAGCCGTGGAAAACTAATTTTACGTTTCAATGGTCACACCGGGGGACGATTTACGGCCGTTGAGAGTGATATTTTTTGGATAAATATTAAAGCGGCGGATAGAGGATGAGTACGAATATTGCAAAAATTGGGACGTTTGCTTTTTAATATAAGGAGAAAAGATACTTGCATTTACGTCGTTTCCAATTTTCGAACAAAATTGTAAAATAATAAATGATATGGTAAAAAATGAACGTGAAAATGATATCTCATAAAAGGCATACAATTTGAGAAAGGTAAAGCAGGTAAAAAAGCTAAAGCAAAATAAAAAAGTGATGTGATACATAAAAACAATAATTAAAACAAATTAAGTGACTCAAGGATCCTGGTATACGTTGATGATATGAACATCAAGCTGCAGAAATCCACGGATTGCAGATAAACGAGGGAAATAATGGGGAATGTTTAGGTGAATGCACATTTGAAGTCCAAATCCAGGGTTTCGTCTATTCCGGGTCAAAGGTCAGCACCGTCAGCAACTTGAAAGCTAAGTATGGCTGCAAGGATTCTGGCTTCCATTTGGTCTTTCAATGACCTAAACAAGCAGTTCTACTCCAAAAAAACCGCCACGACGACAGTATTGAAAGCTTAGCCTAAATATACCGTTTTTGAGCCGAAATAAACAATGTGAAGCTGCTTTTGAACATTGTTCAACTGTAATTGAACATTTGACGCCCAACTGAAGTACTGATGCCTATCTGATGTTGGTTTACTCGTAACTAAACTACTACAAAATGTTATGTACCACATTTGTTCTGTACATCAGAAGTATTTTTTTTATTACGCAAAACAACGTAAAGTAAAACAACATATTTGACAACATTTTTGGCATAATATGTGCCAAATTGGATAAATTCAAGACCAAAACATATTTTCAATCGTTCGCACCCTTGTGGATCTAATTTGACGACAGCGGATCTTATGCTCTGTAACTTGCATTGTTTATATTTTCGGAAGTTTTATTACATGAATGAGTTGTGGTGATTATTCAGCAAAAAACTGGCAAAAGAACGAACATAAAACATAAGAAAAATATTGTTTTCTTGTGGTTTATGACACCAAAGTGGGAAAGACGCTCCGTCGTAGGGAAAGATGGACACCGAATTTGTTGATGAATTTAACTTGTTATATTAATTGATGATGAATATATATCATCAAACACCTTTAGTAAGTGTATTTCGAAGATATAAACCTCCCAGTAACTAGTAAGAAAGTATTGAAATTAACGAGAAATGAAACACCGTTCAAAATAGTAGTCGTGCGTTACGCTGTTACTCGCTCAACACTGGTGAGGCACAAATCCCAATATTTTGTCACGACTTGGAGAACTTTAATCCACAACAAGAGGGAGCACTGATATGAAATCGTTCAGGAATAGATGAGAGAGAAGTTTCAGACTGGTGTTTGCTGGTAGCTGGTCGAACGTCAGCTGTTAGTGCCCGATATTTCAATAATGCTTTAGATTCTGCATTCTACAATGTATTACAAGCGGCGCTTACAATTCCTAAATTCATCACTGAATGAACCGTCGTTGTAATTGACCTAGAATTGGTTTCTGTACGTACCAGGACGTGAAAAGCAATGGGATATGTTAAAATACTATAATCCTCTTCGATTTCCAACGTTTTTTGCCGGTCTTCATCTTACCCTTCATGGTGTCCATTTTTCCCATATCAGGTGTTTCCTCATTCCAGGACATTTTGAAATCGCAGGAGATAAACCATGTTTTTATTTTTATGAATAAAAAAACTCAAATGTTTGTACATTTTAATAATCGTTGAATTAAAATATTCCAAGATGTATATTCCAAGATTTTCCCTCAGGTGTCCGTCTTTACCTACCTTCCCCTAGGGAAACCAGTACATGATTACTAAGCACAAAGCAGTACAGGTGGATTTCGCACCTACAGCCTAATATGTGCTAAACTGCATATTACACCATAGAATCTTGGATTGCATCCTGCGCTGTAGCGTAATCAACGCAAGAATGGTTTATTATGAGTACTTTGTCTCATGCATTTATAACACTTTAAACATCACTACCTTTGTTCTTCAATCGTTTATCACGTCTATGGTTTATTACAGCTTTTTGATGATTTCTTCAACGCAACCACTGTACAAAGTGCGAGAAAACATCGACTCATTCTCCTGTTATGGGTAATGTTCTCCGCTGGGGGTGGACGAAACAATATGTTAAAGAAAGCGGTTGATCTATATTTCATAAACCATCAAAACCCAATACCTGCCTTTCTGCTCAAAACTCATCAGCTCCGTCTTATCTTCTTGTTTCGAGGTAACGAGCTTCGGACGTAGATAAAGTGACTCCCTTAGCACATACTCACTTCTACCCAGCTCGTACCTTCTACCGTAATGGGAAGGATACATACTTTCTAACCCACTTTCACCATCACCAGCATTTTTACGTACTTTTGCAAAGTTTCCTTTTCTTGTGCACGCTCATCAAACTTGGCAAAGTATGTGGTCCCTTGTTTTTGGGGTTTCGTCCGCACCGTTGCAGCCCGCGCACTTGTGTAACCCGCGCTCCCGCGCGCAAGACAAGTGACAAGTTGGGCTAGCGCAAGTTATCCTTTTACCGAACCCGTTTTTCCGAAACTCTCGGAGGGAATATTGGCCAGAAGCAAACAGGTAGGGTGAACATTTCTCATTCCGAAACTGGACCCGGGAATGGAATTTATCCCTGCCCACAGTTAAAACACATCACAGGAGGTCTCCCACCATCAGTTTCCAGAGTTCTGTCAATTGACCATGGAAACGATGGTACGCCTTCGGGAACGGGTAGACGGGAACGCTTTCTCTAAATTTAAATGATAAATAACGCAGGAATGTTGCTTTTTAAAGGAAAGGAAACGAGCTGTTTACTTATTCAACTTGTGCTATTGTGCCCCCCTCTCCCTTAGGCCCCATCGAAACCGGGACTCCAGCATAAATCTTGCACCAAGAATGTGTTGGTTGCCCTGCGAAACGGAACTGATGCTACTGTTTTGGTTTCTGGTGGAATGCTGCTGTTCGGGGTTTTGCCGTTCGACAGCAGGGAAAAGTTGGCGCCACACCGGCAAGCACACCGGTCCCGGCCGGCCGGCCAGCCTTTCATCTTGATAAAGCGCCTCAGCTCATCCGGAGATGTCCTAAACAAACAAATGCGCCATTCCTTAACAAGCGCAAATGGGCTGCGGTACGGCCACGTGTCCACGGTCAGTCTTGGCAGGGCGTGCACGGCACTGAAACAGTGCTGAAACAAAGCTAAAGCCTGCCGCCCCGAAAAGAAGCGGGCTTTTGTTTTATACAGCACTGGGGAAAATAGGAAAGATTGTTCTGTGAGCTGAAAATTTCAAAGAATCTTCCACTTTTGGTCCGTCCGGATCGGGTTGCTAAAGATTGACGCATCTTGGCCAGGATTGTTGTTGCGCGTCCTTCGGTTTCGGGGTGGTGTAGCAGCCTCCCCGGTCGTGTAAAAAAAGGGGTTTTTGATCGAGCGGCTAATTATGCTGGTTTGATGTGGCCGTGGCCGTGTGCCTGGAGCGAAAATGGAGGCTTGTAGTACTAACTGAAACCGAATGAGAAGACTTAACCTTTCATTGTTTTTTTTTTTGTGAACCCCCTTTTCCGCTCGAAGTAAGTGAAAGCAGCAGATAAATAGGTAATTGAAGGTAAAACAGACCGAAGGCTACCATGAAATGGGCAACAAAAAAGCTGTTTAATTTTCAAAATGAAACATTGTTTTGGCAGCGACAGAGAGGAACCCTTTCGTACATGACCGAGTGCTCATCAGGGTGGGTGTAAATGAGCACAAAGGATTAGTGGGATGGATAAATGAGAGGAAAAAAACACACACAAAAAGTATACTCTTCATAATCCATTGTGCAACTGACGAGTGCAAATTGATTGTAAACTCTGCTTTTTAATTGCTCCACCATGATGGATATCAAAATTGGTGCTCTCCCCTTTATCACAGTGGTTAAATGTTTCAATTTGACGTGTAATTTTTTATACAGTGTGTCTGTAATATCATTTTATCAATAAACTGCCACTGCTACATTTGCCTGTGAGTGAGTTATGTTACATACACACGTATGTGCAAAATTCGTTTCAGCCAGCATGGTTAAATGCGTTCAGAATCAGTTTCACTTTTCGATCAGACAAACGCGAGAGGGTGAACCAGTAGAACGCACTTGACGTCTCGCTGCCAAACATTCTCATTTCCGGTTTGTGGGCAGGGCAGAGGGTGATCGGATGATACCATGCGGTGCTCAATTCCACCGTTCGCAAATGCCGTTCCGTTTGGTTCGTGGCAGGTTGGGTTCTCCCTCTGTTTTTTCCATATGCAGGCAGGATAAATACAGGATTTAATACATGTCACGGGGGTTTGCCGGAGGAGCAACAGGAAGCATATTTTGTAACTCTTTCTGCAATCGGTTTGTCGGCTGCCAGTAAACCGGTTTTGTTTGAAGGGTTAGTTTTAGACAGCATGTATTCTATGATATGTGGTTTGTTGTATGTGATGGTTTTCATTTTTTGTTGTTTTTTTATTTTTACTCATGATTTCATATTTTAAATTGTGTTCTAAATTAGATAAACCGATCCTATGTTTTAAAGATTTTTAAATACGTTTGATATTTATGCGGATATGTCAATCTATTGTATAGACAATTTTTTTATAATGTACGAAACGGTCAGTGGCCACTAGTTGTGGGAGCTCAACCCAAGTCCGATTTCGTGTTGTGAATCAATTCCAGGACCGGTTACGATTATAGACCCTATTCCAGGGCCAATTCCGTAATCAACCTGGAGCCGACTTCGTTTCCACAATTGATACCGGAATCGGAATCGGCTCCGAAATCGGCTCCGGAATCAGAATCGGCTTCAGAATTGGGATCAACCAGGGAATCGCAATCAGTTTCGGAATTTGGAACAAGAATTGGTTCAGGAATCAGAATCAGTCTTGGAATCTCCATGAAAATGGATTGTTTATTAGTACTGATTTCGACTCAGGTTCTGATTCTAATTCCGAAGTCGATTCCGATTCTAATGTTTGATTCCGATTGGGCAAACTGATTCCAGGCTTACTATCCGGAATCGATTCGAGAAAAAATCGAAGTTTGTCGGAATCGATTCCGATCGATACAACATTTTTCCCATCGTTACTGGCAACAGTACAGTATAGTACATGACTCTGTACTATAATAAATTATAGTCCACGCCAAGAGAAGGAGAGCTAAGCTTGATCAGGTGATGTAAAAAAATATATATATATATACATATTTTTACAACACAATGAACTTCTTCTTTGGTGTACGAACCTACGTAGCCATACACGTAGTTTTCTAAAAAGTTAGAAAACGGCTCCAATGGATTTCATGGATAAGGGGCAAAGACTATAATATAGACGTTTTATTCATCATCAGTTAGACAGATCATCACGGAGCTTAAGATTCCTCGCCATAACATCAAGCTACATTTATCTTAAGTCGTCAAAGCTATCCAATAAGATTTCAAATTACAGATTCTGAGCGTACGTGAAACATGAAGTTAAATATAATTGTTGAATTGTGACATCGATTCTGATTTAAAATGTGTGTGTCATACAACAACGAGCAGCTTGTAAAAGTTTCCATTTTTCAATGTTTTAAAGTTTTATATAATTAATTATTTTATTATTACATTTCATTTAGAGTATAAATAAATATTAAAAAATACATCAGCTTATAACATGTAGCTTACAATATTATATGAACCGTATTGAGTAACCTCAACTAAAGAAAGTCACCCTATAGTTTTATAACAAATTGTCACGTCCTGTTCATGTTTTATAATTATATCTTCCACAAAAAAAAACAACTTTTTCATTTGTCTGCATACTATCTGATCTTTCTCCGCTCTCCACACCAGAACACCTGAAGCAGAACAAAACGAGCAACACAAAAAACACACGCTTTCACTTGTCCTTATCAGACAAACCACAAATGGCTCACGAACAAGCGCCACATTTACAACGAGCATGAGGTTTTAGCCTTTCGTTCATTTCCACACCAACCTCAACCGACCCATCGTTGCAACGCTTTTCCTTTTTGCTGGAAATAACTGATCATTTTTCAATCTCCATTTTCTCCGCTCCGAGCGGTTCCCCACAATCATCAAGGGCCGCCATGGGTTTCTTCATGTTGGCTGGTTGGTTTTCCATTGCCTGCAGGTTTGTTGTACTTCTTGCTTCTCTCTCTCTCTCTCTCTCTCTCTCTCTCTCTCTCGGTTTTTACCGTATTGCTTCACCGCTCCGGCCCGAGAACTGGCCGCGTTTGCTTTGATATTCGCAGTCAATGATTATGGGGTCCCGCGCTTCAGGGGTTGAAAGTCGATTCGTCCGCCGCTCTTCGCTATCTGTTTTATCTGGTTTCGTTCTAAAACTTGGTTAATGATTGTTGATACTGGAAATTGAATTCGACAGCCGAAAGTAACGGGGTTTTGCTGGTGTATCCTGGTACCCCAGGGGGAGTTTCGAGGCAAGATTTTGCCTATGATGTTCAGAATGATGTTGGGCTGTTGGGGTGTAATAAGTTTTCCCCACCAAGTTGAGTTGAATAATATTGATTTGAATGTGATAATTGCTATTTATTGCAGGAAGGTCGGATTGATAAATGAAAAAAAGATGTAAAATTGTACAAGAACTAGTTTTATTAAGAGAATAATGGAGATGAATGAGATAAATTAATGCAAAATAATTCCATATGATAAGACTAAAAACAGGACAAGCTCAAACACATCAGTACAGAAAAGTTTGAAGAAAGTATAAAACACAATAAAAGAAAGAGAAACCAACATCGTAGTTTTTAAACGGTCCTGCATCTTTTCCTTCACTGCCAGTACAGTGCGTTCTTGCCTGCAAACCTTTTTCACTTTTTCTCCGACCTTTTGAAGGAAAAAACCACTCCCGAAGACAACGATTGCAAACACAAAAAGTGGAACTTATCGCCCGAAAACCAAACACCAGTGTCCTTTTGTCGCAGAACGATCCTGGTACCGTCGGGAGCTTCTGCCCCGACCGTACGTCTGCTCCCAATGAATTCAATGGAAGGTTGACCCCCCCACCGGCCTTCCCGTACTGTGTTGGCCAAATTTTGCTGCTCCCCAAACTCCCAAGAAGCCTTTTGTTTGCGGGCGAGAAAAAGGATACTAATTGAAAATAAAAGTAAAGCAAATAATGCGTCATGACCGTCGTTTTTGTTGGGTTGAGGGAACCGTTATCTGATGAGTTGAAATCACAACCATGAGCCGGGGAGGAAGTGCATGAAGTCAAGCGGTGCCTCAGCCCAAGTCGTGCGTCGTGAGTTGTTCTGACAAGGAACTTCTGTCAACTGTACCACAGCACACGGCACATTGTTTTTCCTTTCCTATCCAACTGTTTTACTACGTTTTTCTCCGCTTGCAAACCGTGAGAGCGTTCTCGGCAAACGGCAGTCATGAGGGAGAAGGAAGGACACAGCAACGCAGAAGAGCTTCTTTTGCAGATAGTATAACCGGCTTTTCCTATTGTTACGGTCACCGATACCGGGTGCAAACAATAGATGCGAATAAAAAAAGAGTCGAAACATGACAAACCCACCCGTTGACGGAGTTCAACACCACACAGCAGCAGCAGCACAACAGATCATCTTGCTAATGAGCGTCGTCGTTCGGGGTTAGGTTCGGGTTTGGTTGTGCTGTATACGAGTCCTGCTTTGATTTGGGATCTTGAAATTGTAGTAGAAAGTGTGGGAGAAAGTAAAAAAAAAACAACAGCAAGGAAGGAGAGCAAAAACTCTACTACGCTGTAATTGAGTAATGCTGGAAAATGGTGCTGTGAAGCCCAACTGTTTGCAGATGCAACTGGGCCCAATCTTTGGGGTGGTCGTTTGTGGCTAGATTTGGAAGAAAGAGAGAAAAAAAACAGATACAGAGAGAGAGTGAGAGAAGCTGGGGTTAGTGATACGACTTTTTAATTAAACTTTCCCCATATTATTTGCCAAGCGAGGGTAAATAAGCCAGCTTATTGGTGGCAACCGAGCAAAAACAAAGCAAAATGGAACGTGGAAAGTGTAAAATCTGTTTTGTTTTTGCTTTCCTGTGATGGACTGGAGGATGCTGTGTGTGTGGTTTTGGGCCAGTGCCGTATGATTATTTTCAATTCTCTACCGATTGAGATTGCTACCATTTTGTGAAGGATTATAGTACTTTAGAAGTTCTGAATTTAAAGGACGATAGTTTTGCTGGTTTCTTACAATCGTTGTGTGAAGTAACGGATGTTGTTCACATGTGTTTTGTGAAATTGTTCAAAATTGCCGAGAATCACTACAAGTTACAAATTTCGTAATGTAACCATAATCAGACTAGTTAAAAGTTGTCTTGCTGGAATTGTATAGTTATTTTAAAACGCCAAATGTTTGATACTTGTTAACGATTGACTTGAAGCTATTCTCTAAGCTTTGCTGGAGATGTATTGAAATTTTAAATAATTTGCAGATCAAATATTAAATTTGCAACAAATCTGCAGAGTGTTGCTTTGTCTGTACCTAGCATTCGTGCGATCTACTCTAATATGCTCGTACCTTGTTTACCATAATAACTTTAGAGTGTTTTATCCGTCAAACATCTACGATTTACGTCCGAGAACGTCACTAAGAAGGGTTGTCCTGATTTTCTTAATTATTTTAGTCTTATTGTTCTTGAGGATTATGCTTCAATCTTCCAGTTACTTTAATTTTCTTCCTGTTACTTAGATTTCTTTTTTTGGATTTGGTCTGTGTTTTATTCCAAACTTGTTTCCATTTCTTTAGCTTTTAAATTAAATTTTTTTACCATTTCCTAACGATACTGCCTTCTGATTCACCCTAACGGGCTCTCTTCAAGAAGGATAATAAATATATTATAGAGCTGCCAAGTAAAGCTGGCTGAAATTGTATGTAAGAAATTATTGTGACATTCACAACTGATCTTCAGAATACCTCCGCTATAAGTACTGTTTTACAAGTCCTTGCTGCGAACGTTTGACTGGTTAATGTAATTATGGATTATTATGGATTATTATAGAAATTCTTCAAATTCTTGGATCTTCTTAAACTTCAAACTCCTAGAAATCCTTATGACATGATCCAGGTATATTATATTGCTCGTCTCTGCCATCGTCAGGATGTCTGATTCATATAGCAGTGTAAGTTTGTGGTACGCCATTAACATTTCTTACAAGATCCAAAGAATTTGTCGCATAGGTTAGGCCATATTCAACCTGTCGGTTTGAGCAATTCATCTTGGGGTATTTTTGATTAGGGTGTCTAAGGTTGTTCATCAAACAAGCCCAGTTTCGTAACGATGTTTTCACAAGATGAGGAAAACTATTCAGAAAGATAAGGCAATGTATGTTTTGATCATATATGCTATGGTGGTTTTAGACTGAGATGGCTTAAATACCAGAAAAAAAAATAGTTTACAAAGATGTGGACATCTGTCGTTGAAAAATAGAGAGATCAGTATAAAGTAGTCTAGCAAACTGGTATTGTAGAATAAACTAATTCAACATATTTATTAGTTTATTAACTCAACTCATTCCAAATTATAGAAAATACAACTTTGTATATTATATTCATTTTTCTTACAGCCCAACAATTTTGATCCGGATTCGGTAGCAACATTGAATCTAATTAAATCGTTCATGAGTACTTACCGTTGCGGAAAGGTGTCATCAGTTGCGGTCTGGCTGTTCGTGTGGCAAACGTTACCTGTGTCGGTGCCACAACCCCCACAGGAAGGCTTCGAGATTGAACTTTGCCAACACACGATTGTACACGATAACCACTTATCTTCGATCATAACTTGGCCAAACAGAGCAAACTCCGACTCAATCATCATTTTTGTTTGTAGTCGGCCCGCCCGGCGCCACGCTTCTCCTGTCCCTTTTGTTCGTCCCAGTGGAAGGCAAACGTTCTGCTTCGCATAGTAATCATAGCGCTAGCGATACACACTTTTTGCATTTGCCATCCAAACCAGGTTGGAAAAACACCGCACCAAGGACCACGGTGCCGTTTGCTACTCCCGCTGCCGTGTGGTACACCCGACAAGGGTTGTCTCGTTCTGGAAAACGAACCACTTTGTTCTCACCTCATCATGAGATAACTTTCCATCGGCAAAGTTTCATCGGTTATCACTATCGCTAACTTGCCCGACAGCAGCACGGTAGGTAGATTACGATCCCGGCGAGTGGTTTTCCCGTCGCCAGGCCACTCTGCCCCTCGGCGGCTTCCTAGAACTCTCCAGGATTATCCCTTGCCCTACTGTATTCCTCTATTTCTCTGGCCTGAACTGATCTTTCAGCAAGCTTTGAGGGAGTGCTTTGGGAAGGATGGTGGGGGGGGGGGGTAAAAGTGGGGAATGGCCAACCCAAAAAGGTAAAAGGGGGCCCACTGGAATGGGGGGAAAGCTATGGGCCGCCTACGGCCAAGGGATTGAATTAAAGTATCTCCCATGGTGACAGGAAGGGCTCGTTCCCATCATCATCATCATCAGCGGTCCAGCGCTGCCTTTTATCCCTGACGCTACATCATCTGTCCCGCGCCGGGGATGATAGCCGCCCCATAATGCTCTTTCCCTCTCGTACACACTCACCAAGCCAGGCAGGAGATCGGTTCCATCCTGCAGGGCAGTAAGTAAGTAAGTAAGCTGGAACTTTCTCGTGTTTCGATAAATGCAAAGTTTGTCGATACGCTGGCTCGCTATCGACCTGCTCGAGGGCGCCAGCCTTTCCTTTAGTGTCCAAGTGGAGGAGGGTCCGTTGGACCTGGGACTTGTAAAGCGGCAGTTCGACCAGCTTTTCGATCGACCAGCGCTCTAAAAAGTTGAGGTTCACTTTAGCTTTCCCCAAAAGTAAACCAACTGCAATTCTGGAGAAGAAAAGCGAATGATGGCAAGTTTTGCAAGCTTGCGGAAAGTTTTCGGTATCGAAAAAGTTGACGAATAGACTGGCAGGACCGAGTGTGTGATACGGTGTGAAAGTTTTTGAGTTTCATTTAGTAACAACAAATATAATGCAGCCCAGTTTTAGAGAGCGCAAGGTGTGGTGCAATACGATGCAAGACTAGGCTAGCGACTGCTGCTTCATTTGCTCACCTGAGCTTCGTGTTTGAGAAAGTGGACTCCCAACAAAGGTGAATGTACGAAGCGGTAGATGGTTCGATTTGAGGTGGGAAAACTATTGCTGCGTATTGGAGTGTTTTACGCCCGTTAGAGGAACGAATCAATATGCAAGCAGCGTCGGCGATGCACAGGTAAGTATGGAAAGGATATTTATTTTTGACACAGTTTCTGAGACAGTTTGGCCAGAAAGACGACGTACTTGGAATGGAAACTTTGCCGAATTAGTAACTCTGAGCTCTTTCGTGTGACCCTCTGCATGGAAGCGTTGCGTCGGAGAGCAAAAGAAGAAAAAAATGCTTAGACGAGTGTTACCTGGGGTATTTATTTTCCTGCGCAAATCTTCCACCAGTTAGGTAGCAAAAGTAATGAAAATAAATTGTTAATCAGATCGTTACTACCACCTGGAACTTTGGCCTTTGCTTGCCCGTCTGGTGCGTTTCGCAACGGGGACCTCCGTTGTTTGGGGTTCGCTCATTTATTTCCCCGAATAAGCTGCCGAAGGATCCAGAACGAGCGAATGAACGAACAAGAAGCCGTAGCAGGCTCCCTCGCAAAAGCAACTCACACACGACCCAACGAAGAAGCAAACAAAAAACCCGAAGTGTCATTCATCTGTCCCACGTGTGCTAAAGAAATAAATCCCTGCAGACGGTAAAGATTATTTTTATGCATACAATACGACCTTCCCACCTTCCATTTCAGCATTCTTGTAATGGCATTTCGCTGTTCGCCGAGCGATGGCGGTGCGGGCAGAATAGATGGTTTTCATTCATTCGGAGTTGCGATGCGTTGGTTTGACGTCAGGTTAAAGCCCTCGGTTAGGCTGCGATGTTGTGTAATTTGAGAATGGGGCAACATAGTGCAAAGTTCCTGCTCCGTTTTGCCGAATTCATTAGAGCAATCATAATGGTTCCAATCAGCAATAATTGGCATGTTACGGTGGGAAGTTGGCAAGTTGATTTTTTTGAATGCACGCGAGAGATAGCAACGTGTGTGACAATGTAAATTGATACGAGTTAGAGTTTCTAGGTAGTTAATTCAATGCAAACTTCTTGCAAAAAAGTAAAAGCATCTTGCCTAATAATGTTGTGACTTTTTAAAAAGGTAGTTTCGTGGAAAATTCTTCAATGAAAGCTCTAAACAATGTATGAAAGCAATTGATATGGTTGTACAATTAATTGCTTAAATTGTGTATAAAACAGACAGAATTTGTTCAACAAACCGGTATTTTTATTATTCAAAAAAGAAAGAAGGAAAATTAATGAATGGATTTTAGTATTACAGTGCTAAATTCAATGTTAAATGAGTGTGATAACGTACAGATCTCTTCAACTTGTAACCTTGATCATTAGCTGGTTCCGATCATTCTCGTATAACTTACATCGACTCTTTTATAACATCATGGATCATCTATTGCCTCGTTCTTTCTCTTTCTTCCTATCTCTCTCTTTTTTCTTTCACTACGGTAGATAATATCGGTTGTAGTTCATTTAAATCAAAGTTTTATGTTTTTGCTTGTGTTGCTTGCTTACCTTAAGTAACAAGTAAAAAATAATCAATTTAATTGTTTGATGTTTTAAAGCATTTCCCATTGAACAACATGCGTTCGTTTCTTTAAATAATACAAAATTTGAAAGTGCTTTTGGAAGTGACTGCTGTTAAAATTTAAATCCTCGGAATGCTACAGTCGTTCTCTGTGACATTTGTAGTAATGGCTCTCAGGCTTTTCTATCTTCCAATGCCTGTTTATTTCGATGAGGTTAAGAATACGGATGATACTTGTCCATTTTCGCGTGGGCTTGTCAGGGATCATTCAATTCTCAAAATATATCAGAAAACAACATAACATACATCTTAAGGCATGCTATAGCCACGCATGAGAGTTATGTTGAAGAAGCATAATCCGTTCAAAGAAAGTGTATCATTTCGCATCATGCTTTATGGTGTAAAGCTCAAGAAATTGAAGATCGAATTATTTAATTAAAATCATGCATAAATGAATCAACAAAAGATTTTAACAATTTTGCAATGTCCTGCCTTTTTATCAACGTTTTATCACAAAAACTATAGAGTAATTCAACAGAATTAATTTAGTGTTGTGCTTGCATTTTTCTACAATACTTACTATCGAATTTAGCTAGTCAATAGCTAACCATTTATCTTTTTCCATTTAACTTTTTCCGTTGTTCATTCTTGTTCACTATTTTCAATGCTCTAATTTCATTCCATTTGCCCGATCCCACATCTGATCTAAAACTGTCAAACAAGCAACGATTGCTCTTTGCTGCCGGCTCAACACAAACTTTGCCAAAATAAAAAGCCTCCACAAATATGACGATGTTGATGATGACACGCACACGAACCTCCTCCATCGCTCACGATGGCTCCTTCCTCCCTTATTCACATCCTCATGTATGCTTTATGTGCCAGCATTTTCCCAGCACCGAAAGTGAATTCTCCGTACCTGTGTTAAAAGAAAGAAATAAAAAAACAAATCCTCCCAAAAACCTGCCCACATTCCGTGACCTTTTTCCGCAATCAGCAAAAGCCGTGTGTAACGACGGCAAGCGTGCTGCGCGGAAAGCATCGCCGCATACATTATGCGATGTATGCAGCGCTCTGTGGAACAGCGCTTCGAGGAGGCGTCTTGTCGAGGAGACACGATCCGGGCAGAGGGCCGTGTTCCTCATTATAAAGTGAGCCGTTGTAAATTCGCACACCAACTGCGTGCGACCAACGTAGCGCAAAAATGAGCAAAAAAAAAACACACATGATTGCATACCGATAATCACGCCAGTTTTTCACGCCATCCTGGGGCCAACGGGAGGAATCGTTGAGTTTTGAGTGCACTTTTCGGGGAAGTGGAGCGAGGGATAAAAGATGGCAGACAGTTAGAAATGCCAAATTAGGACCCCTCACCAGCGTAATGGGAGGAACAGGGGCTAGAAGGACGATTCGATCGTCGTTCGGGCATTATCACGGTGTGATTAAGCATTCGGCTGGCGTACTCCATTTACACATTACCGATTTCTGTTTTTCGCGTCGAACCCTATCAGACTGTGTGTGTGGGAAGGTGGAGAACGGGTTGTGGGAACGATTCCGGAGCGAGCAAAATCAATAATGTCCACAGTCCAAACACACACACACCGTCCTAGCGTCGCACCACATGCATTCTTTGCCCATTTATGTTGTGCAATATTGTCGATCGACGGAACGTGAAACATGCTCGCCGGGACGCGTTGTACGATGCGTGACGGGGATACAATTCGTCTATTCCCAGCTGACCCTTTTCTGACCACGAACCGTAGCATTTCTGCTTCCTCTGTTCATCGATCTCGATCGTACTTCGGTGTTATACAGCGGACGCGTTTTTTCTTTATCGTTGCTCTTATCAACACTACATACCTGTATTGGGTACATTTTCATTCGTCAATGCACGTTTTCCGTCACCATGCTGGACACTGCCCGGTGTCCGTTGGCACCTTTTCGATCATTCATCAATATGCACGCACGTATTTGGTACGGAGGCCGAAGTCAGGTCAGTCGCTGTTTTGTCCAGTCCATTTGCGTTTCGTTGAGTAGAGCTGGTGTGTGTGTGGGTGTGTACCTAGGCTGTGTTGACAAAAGAGAATAGAATCGTGTTGGGACCGATGTTGTCCCTACGATGGTACGGAAATGCGTACTGGTACATTCTTGTAGTAAATGCTGCAGTAACAATTTAAACATCACAAGTCAACGGCTGTGGCTGGATGAAGGTAGGCTTTCTTGTGCAACGAAAATTTCCTATAATTTGTGTGAATTTTTAGAATGATTTGTATTGAAGCTTGATGAAAACTTAATTATTCTGATGGTTCCAGTAAATTACAAAAAAAAAAACAAATAATGTACAAAGTCAAAAAACTGTATACATTTTTAACACATCTTTAAAAGGTTCCGATATCTTATCGGCAATCCCGTAGTACAGTCGCCAACTAGTACGATTTAATAACATGTCCGTCGTGGGTTCAAACGTCATGTGGACTGTCCCCTCTTAGGCAGGACTGACTATCCGGCTGTGTGGTACAACATAAGTCTCGAAAGTCTTCAAAGGTTGGCATACTCCAAGTAGATGAAAAAAAGATATTTGAGAACTCATGATACAATTTTGTTAGAGCTTTATGGTAATCTGAGAGTAAATATTTTATGTTGTTTCATAGTTTTTGCTATAACATTGCTTTGAATTTTATTTATTTATTTAGTTATTGATTTAGGTTTCCGTTATCTAGCAAACTACTGCCTGCATAACAAATACAATTTTAAAATTGAACATCTCAATCGAATTCGAACGTATCTTTGACACATTAAAGTTCGGAACAAACCAACAATTTACCGTAAAACTGAAAAATAAATGAGAAAAAATCGCGAAAAATAAGTGCTTTGCTAACGGAGATTATATCTCAAATAATTTCTGACTTGTTTCATTATCATATTCAAGCCTATTTGGTTATTAAGTGAATTGTGTCTTGAAGTTTTAAAATGTTAAAATAATAATATAAAATCAATATGCCTTGACATTTGATCTAGTGTTCTAGTGATCTAGTGTACACCAGCAGTAATCATATTCTAATCAATAAAAAAATGGTCATTAGAAATTCACATATTACCATCTTTTGATTCATCAATAAAACTACCACTTTTTCGACTTTTGATATTTATTTATGTTGACGCTTGGATGTCAAATGACAACTTGACGAATGTACGTTTCGTCAAGTGATAATGAGTACGGTAGAAATTGATGAGTAGCCAATGAGTTACCACTCGCGTGAGTGGCAATGAAAGAAAAATTATGAATAGGGCAACATAACGAATACACTTTCTCTTGCACTTTGGAAATTCAAACACATCGGTAAATATTTAGCCCACGCAAAATTATATCCGAAACGTTCGTGATGGTTCATGGTGCCGTGACCAGGATCACCAGGCAGCCAAAATTCTCTAAGATGAATGTTTGGATGACAGTTAACAAAAAATTGGTCAAACGATGCCATTTTTATCCCGTTGTTTCGTGGATACTTCATAGCAACACCTTCATTAGTTTTCCTCAACATGAATATATCTCTAAGCTGACGGTCTCTCGAAGATTCACTTTAGGGAGATTTCACTGTTATTGATTAATGATACAAAGCAATGCTATTGATTGTATTGTAGTTTTTCGTAAATTAGTATATCATCCAAATCAAATTAGTATATCTTCCTCGAATGCTACAAAAATTATTGGGGATATTCTGGATATGGTACAAAAGCCTTAACAGCTGAAAAATGATCCAGGCAACCGCTATAATTATAATGCCACATTTGGCCCGCGGGACACACTTTGTATTTTGTATTTAAAAGTAATGCGAATGCTCAAATAGCCGCAGTGGCACCAACATCCTAACACAATGCATCTCCCTCGCGAACGTTGGTCATTTAATTGCCCTTCACTGCTTTTTCTAGTTGGATTGAACATGACGAATGATTCAAATTCAATCGATGTGGTTCGTGTTTTCATTACAACGTTTTCATTTTTTTGTTCAAAGTTTTCTATCCCCAGTTTCTCCGCTAGATGCACTCTTACAATTCCCAGCTCCAAGGAACGAAGGTGCCGTACAATCGGTCAGTCAGGATCATGTATAATTACTATTCAAACGTTATTTCATAAACATTGAACCCAACAGTACACCAAGCTTATAGGGTAAGGAACGGCTAACGAAGAGGTACGGGGCAAACTATTGTCAGTGACATCGGGTAATGATCTGACGCGCTGTAATCATCATCGTCATTGAGGATCAATAAATGTTTTTTAGTGCGTGAAAAATCCTTACCAAATGGTAGATCTTACCGGAGGCGTTGGTGGTGAGGATGATGAATGCTATAAGCCTGAATGGTATGTTTCAAGCTTTGAAATTACATTTAAATACCATTTAAAGTAAAGTGTGGTGTGTTGGGAGAAAAAATGAATGAATTTCATTGAACATTGAACCGTTTTGTTATTGGTTTTTAGTGTGTTAAAAACTGTAACGCTCAAGTGACATTTTAATTGATAATTTTAATTAGTGCTTAAATGTTGAAGTGTTTGATCGATTGCAAATAGTAAAGGTAATTTCATTTCATTTCCCCGTCTCTGTAATTATAGCACCATGAGTAATGCCTTGCTATGCTGTTAAAAACAGAAGTGTTTTCAATTATGATGCTCCATTTCTTACAATGTGTTACAGCACGGCTACATCCAACGGCTACCAACGGTGGCAATTTGACAGAAAAGCATCATCATCGTTTTCATCATCAATAACATTAGCGCAATCATCATCATTCTCGCCGGTACGGCTCAATGTTGACGTACAATTTGGCTGCACCAAGCCCGATGAACCCGATGATGTATCGAACTCTGTCCACCCGGTCCCGACCGGAAGGAGTGCCATTGGGTCCGCGAACCGTGGTTTTATGCTGACGCGTGCACACCACACACATAACACACAGTGCAAGCCAAAAGCTCACTGTGCTCCAAAAGGTCCATCGAGATTGCCATTACGATTGCGGCACGGAAAACGGTGCACCGAATGCAACGAATCCTGTTGACCGCTGCTTGAGGTGGCAGAGGTTAGGGCAGGGTGGAGCAGAAAGAAAAACCATCACCACCAACACCATCATGATCGGAATCGAACAGCACACACAACATGACCGGCAACATGCACCCGGGTGCAGTTGCATAATTTCTAAATGCATCCTCCCGGCAACCGGCGCTCGGCGCTGGCTGTGCGAGGCCTGTAGCAGAAGCAACTTTTTAGCTCGCCCGGTTTTACAACGCCACTATTTGTACGCGGTACGCGGAGTGAGAACAATGTCGATACAAATTAGTAACAATGGAACGGGAGGTCAACATAACGTAGCATTATTATGCTGGGGCCGACCGGTCAACCAGCCATGGGGCAGAAGGGCATTAACGGGTAGCAGCATCAGGCACGGGCGACTACCTGGAATTTGAATTTGTAAGTACAGTTGCGGATGCGCGTGTGCACACACACACGTGAGTTACATTACCGATGCAGTGGTAGGTGCTTCTCTAAATTCATGTCGCATTTTGACTTTTGCTCGGTCGAGATGCAGTGCAAATTCCATGTTTGTTTACATTTGAGTCTGCAAAGATGCGTTCTGGTGCGTTCGCTTGTGAAGCGTATGAAAGGTCCTGTAGGGTAGGTGGGGGAAGGTTTAGGTATTGTTTGTTCAAATACCTTTCAAAAGTTTCATGCCATGTGGTGGATGCCATTGGTCATTGTTAGATTTTTTAGTTGAAATTTCACTATGAAGTATCAAGCAAGATGCAATAAATACTTCTTATTCATGATTCGAATTCATCGAAAATCGTGATATAAAATCATGACAAATTTTTATGTCAATTTTATGTTTTTAAATTATTAACTAAATTTTTGATAAACATTTGGTGAAAAAATATTTCATTAAATAAATTTAATGATAGATCGATCTTGTAGTACAGTCAACATTTCGTTGTACAGTCAACTCTTGTTGTACAGTTTACCATTGTATAACCATTGTACCATTATTGTACAGTTCATATTAGACAATTTATTAGCAAAAAGCATAGGATAATTTTCTGGCTAAATTGCGATAGAAAACAAAATATTTACTTTTCCTTATCCACTACATATTGGATGGTATCATTGGGAAAGTATGGCGCTAACTCGGAATCCTAGGAATGACAACACATTCCATGTGTCCGATCCTACACTGCCTCGGTAAATAACTATAACAACAATCGACGGGCGCGGGGCCATGGGACTTTCTCAAACACTTATGAAAGATTCTCAAGCACTCAAAACATGTTCTCAGACGCGAGTCCGTGGCCGACGTCAGTTTTTCTCTCTCTGAAAAACTGATATAGCAACATTATCAGCTGTATTAAAGAATTATTTGCAGCTTGTGTTTGATCGCATTTGTCAAACCTTTTTCAATTATAAACATTTAAAAAAATCCTACTTCATAAACGATAAACTAAGAGCACAATTGCTCATATTTCAGATAGCCGATCGCTGTATCGTCAACTTTCTGAAAAATTCTCAAAAGATTCTCAAACCAATTTTGTGCCGATTCGAAAAGCGTTGAGAACGTAGGTTTCTCAATAGCACTCATGAGTGCCTGAAATTGAGAAATTTGGTTGATGAAAATACTGACTAAAGTACTGTAGGTCGCCAACTTACACATGGAGAAGTATGCTTGTTTTGAAGTCGATTTTTCACTCAGCCAGATATGCGAATTTTGGCCTTTGTTTGGTAAATTGATTCTAGAAAACTCATTTATGTTGCTTATTTTCGATGAAAACTGTACTACAGTCAAAAATATCCTCGAAAAAATCTAAAATGACCTGTTTTTATTGGTTTTATAACTATAACCACTATAGGAACATGCCTGTTTTGTGTACCTATAATGGCACTATGATAAAAAAACACTTAAAAATACTTAAATATGGTCAAAAGGCAATTAATTTCAGTAAAACAATAACATCTCATAACAGCTATGTAAAAAAACGAATAATTACGTTGTTATGTGGACATTTATAATGTTAACAAAATTATGAGTTTCACTATGTAATATTAATGATTTTTGGAAAACTGTTGATTAATTCAACAAAATAATGGATTTTTGGTCCTTAGATAACGAAATGACTCAATTTATACCCTTTTTAAAATACCAGAGAACATTTCACACTAACATAAGTAACTTAATTACTTGTAAATTATCGTAAGGAACGCATTTTAGTGCAATACCACCACTATAGGTACTAGCACCACTATAGGTACGATTCCCTTCTCTGTATTTGATCGCATTTTGATCTGGTGCGTAACGCAACATATACAATTTCGAAAATCTACAAAATTCTACATTATTAACAGAATGTTGGACACTACTAATCCAACATTCCGCAAAACCTTTGAATAAAAACAGAAATTATAATAGATGATTGTTGAAGAAACAGAGAATGTAAAAGTTACATTTTTCGTGAGTTTTCATGATAAAACTCAGTCTACAATCTTTAACTCATAACCTATTCATCAATCCTTATAACCATACTAAGAGATGTGTACTTAATACTCATCATAGCTCTAAACACGCCTCAACTCCCAGCAGAAATCTCCCGTGATTCAAATTTTAATGATGCAAGATGTAGTCCACAACCAATGCTGGCAATCTCGTAACGAGCAGTGGGTCATTTTTTGTTTGCTTCCAACACAGCCTCAACAAACTTTACAAGCCTGAAGGCCAACGTGCATCAGAATCCGCGAAAACAAGCGCCTTCCTATAATGCTTTTTGATTAAGCATGCCCGTCCTTCCACATAGCATCAGCATCAGCAGCATCGGCAGCAAGCAAAAGCTGCGATTTTTCATCAACAAAATGGACCACACCGTTGCAGCAGCAGTAGCAGCAGCAGGACGATCCTCACACTCGCATCACCCAATGTACAATGTTAATTTCGTGAAAGATTAATTCCATTCCATCGGAGCTGCGGGCGGGATGGAGATGGAGAGTTAAGGCAAGCTCCGTGTCGGCTGTGTTGTTCTAATTTCTTTCCGCAGCAAATCTTCCAACAACACCTCCCCTTCGCAAACTGCCAACCCGAAACCGGGATGGGGCGCAGGGACGGTTTTTACCTAATGCTATCAGCTGCACCTGTAGTCTTTGCCGTTAGTTGCTGGCGCTTTCTGCCCGGCCAAAGTCTTAATCTTATCGTGTAATCTCACTTCCGACCGGTCAGCCGCTTCCGGGTAGATGGAAGGGAGATGGTGCAGAAGAAGCAGCAGCAGCAGCAGCAGCAGCCTACGTCAAACTGGCTGTCGAATCGCGAAGTTTATCAATATTTAACTAACCCCAAACGAGACTAATCTCATTTTGCTGCGAAAGAAGTTAAGTGCGCTACTGGTGGGGGAAAGTTTTTTTGCGATTGTTGTTGTTGTAGCTGTGTGTGTAGATGCTCTGTGTTGCCCTTTCCCGGGTGACTCAACCTTCCCTTTCGTCCATGTTTGTCCTCGCTACCGTTGGGAGAAGCGTTGGAGATTTTTTGCTTCACTTTAGTTGGCTTTTCTGACACGAGCCTGACGAGGAGGTTGCGTTGCTTCTGTCTTCTGTTTGGTTGGTTGGTTGTTGCACTGTGGCCCAACTTGATACTTTCTCCTTTGCGTATCCGTTGGCCATTTTCGTACAGATGAACCACGGTGGTAAGGTTTATTTTGTGGCTCCACTGGCTCCACGGCAAGAAGTGTGCGCCGTTGTTTCTTGTTGGTTCGCTTTATTGGTGAGAAATTGTGCCGGCTCGTTTGAGATTGTTAGGAAAGAGTTTATTAATTCGCTGGAGGTCGCTGCCGTTGTATCGGTTGGGTGGAGTTTTTGGGAAAATGTTTAACTGCAAATCCGGCTAACAAGCTCAATTCAAAGAAAATGTATTGGATTATTTCCTTAAAATGATTTGTTTGACTATGGAAAAATCTACTGGCGTAATAATTATCTTTTTAATCTGTTTGTTCATAAACTCGGTTATGAAGTATGTAATGCATTTAATATATTTTATTTAATTTTTTTCATACCTCTTTTTTATATATATACGCATATATCCTTAGACAGCTATCAACTAAACAAGCCCAAATTTTCCGATAAACTGTACCACTAAATCGCACTGCAAAGCGTACACCTCTTTACCATCTTTAACACCTTCGAGCACATTGCGGCAAGGTGGAAGCAATTCTCACGACACTCTGCACCTCGGTTTTGCGCAGCCCTGGCTTGCGGCTTATTTATGCCGTATCCTTGCAAAACCCTGTGTCGAAGCGCTTGAACGATTGCTAGTCCATCTAATGAACTCGTTAATAAGTAATTAAGCCTGCTTTTCTTTCGCGAATAATTAAACATATTCTAATGTAATTTTCGGGCGCTGGAAGTATTCGTCTTTGGTAAGCGAAATGAGGCTTCTGGAGAAGTTATTTACAACTTTTGTAATGAGATGGATTTTGCAAAGCGGGGAGAAAATCATGATACATTAAAAATGAGTTATGGATTTCCCATAAATTAGTTTATTGTTATTTTTTAATAGACAAAGTAGCCATCCAATGTTTAAGCATGTCAAAATGGTTATCAAACTTGTTGAGCTTTTGTTAATGTCAAAATAATTTTATCTATTTCATGCAATATTTTGGAACTTTCGCAAAAAACAAATAGAAAGCTTGCTATTTAAATAGAATAACACCCGTTGCAACATTACACGTCAATGTTGCAGGATAAGAGTATGTAACAAAAAGTGAGCATGTGTGCAATATGATGCCAATTTGCATTATGCACTTCTGGTGGTTGCCACTTGTCAACGCGGACATCAGCGCAATAGCGCTAAATATGAAATATCCATTACTGCCCACCGGGCTCCGTGCAATATATTATGGAAATGCGGGTTTTTTTTTCTCTCTCTCAATCGTCTTACCACCATTAGATAATTTGAAACACATTCTAAGCATCGATTTCTCATTAGAGAACGACGAATTAATTGGACAACGCCTCCTGCCCATCCCATCCAGCCTTTCGGAAACGGTGTCAGCTGTCAATCACCGTGCCCGGTTGTATCTAATGACACTTTCCCAAACCCCCTGATTCCTAGAATGCAAGGCGGCCGGACGCCTATTCTAATGCGACTTATGCAAATGTAACCCAGCAGTGGACAGTGGATGAAGCATTGTTTGAAAGGAGCCGGGGGCGAGGTGCTTTTTATAGCCGTGTATAGCCCTAATATCGGATTCATGTTTCGCTTTCTTTGCCCTGCAGTCGAATATTCCTCCCACCGTTCCAGCACGAACCGATGCACAACTTTAATGCGGTGCAATACTTAAGCGGAAGATATATATCGGGCTTGGGTGAGGCTTTCGAGTTGATCGATGGCTACCAGGCTACCGGCAGGCTGATGATATACGACACTTTCTAATGTGCGTCGTAAACGATGGTTCTGGACAAGTTAGCAGCTTCGTCTTTGCCATAACGGCACAAAGCTTTAAGTTCGGCCCAGCACTGGCTCAAGCACAGTTAAAATAGGGCTTCCGATTTGATTTTCTCGGCCTTTTTTATTGACCTCGTTTTGAGGGTAATCTTCCCGCTCGCAGTAGCGCTTAATTTCTTGCCATTATGATTTAATTACCACCGATGGCTATAAATTATGCATGATTTGTGTGCGGGTGTTCTTGGGGGCGAGTCAATTGTTTGGGAATATTGAATTATAGTGGCTGTTTGAAGGCTTGCTTTGAAATTAGGGAGGAAATTCCGTTAGTAGGTAAAAATGGATGAAGCGAACTGGATTAGTCCATGTTTATGTGTGGGCAGATTTGGTTTTTATTTTCAACTACTGGCTACCTTTAATGCGTGTCAATCGAAAACGACACAAACATTTATCTTAATAATTTCTATGATTGTCTATGAGCTTGTTTCGGAGTGATGTTCTTTAATCTTTTGGAAACAGGTAAACCTACGCTAGGGTACATTTTTGTTTTGTCTGTTGATTTTTGGATGTAAGTACAAGATGAGCTTGTTGATGATGTTGGTAAACCGGTATAGATCATACTACAGTTTACACTATCTGTAGCAACTTGGGACAACGTCCTGCTTTAAAAATAAAATTAAAATTAACAAACATCAATTAAAAATTTATAAGAGAAACCCTAAAAACGATTTGCCATGTAGAGACGACTAAAAATTCGTGATCGTGCTGGTCGCGTAAGAACTTTTTGATTCCCGGAATCATTGTGGTTGTTAGCACAATTTGAAGAGGTGTTGGCCCCTATGGCTCACTAGCATCTGTATCCTTCGATAGGTCCTTTCGTTCACTCCGAATGCTCAAGAACTCAAGAACGGCGATTAGCTGTAGCATCTTCTCAAATGATCTCTTCAACACTTTGAATGATCGATGCTCACGCTTTGAACAATTTATTTTTATTTTTCAGCCAACAATTGTAAGCTGTTATGATACTTAAAACACAGTGGAACCCCTCATAACGAGTTTAATCCAATGACTCACTCGTTATGCGGGAGGCTCTTGTTCATACAATTTGTATGAAAAGTGAAATAATTGGTTCCAGGTCCAGAAAAGCGCAGATATACAGGGTTTCTCCAGCCAGCTCAACATCGGAAGCAAACAATTCAATCCCGTAAAATAGGTTTCAACAATAACAAAGGAAACTCAAATCATCTGTCATTGGTTGCTCGGAATATGCACGACATTCATTTGACATTGTTGAATAGGGATTTTACGGTACGATAATGAAGCTTACAGTATTGAGCTGGCTAGAGAAGCTCTGTACAAGGATCAAAACCACACGGAACACCTCCAAGTGGCAAAAGTAATCCATTGATCAATACTTAGTATCGATATTCTCGCCTTCATGAACAAGTAGATCAAGAATGCATGCAAAAACACACTCATCAAAAACACTTGTGAAACACACACTTCGTAGGGAGGTACATTACATAGCAAAATTCACGTCCCACTTTCACGGCCGAACCCGAAGAGAGTATCCAATATTGTCAAATAAGAAGGAAAGAATGAGAAGGAAATGGAGCAATTAAACTGAAGACACTACCTCACTTACTTCACCTGTCGATAAGCACAGCAAGACTGTCAGACTCCCGCTATCTGGTCTAAAATTAACGGCCAGCACATTCCATATTAAACGGTTGGGAATTACTTAGCTTTGCATAAAGGGTTTTCATACCCATTATTATATTGTAAACTAGTTACCGGATTTCGTCAAGTGTGACTTTTGCGTCGTAAATCCTCCATTGGACACATTCAACTCTATTCTGATCTTGTAAAGTATGAAACTTTCGTAGTCAAGTTTGAATCCGACGTATTGGGTATTGTCTTAAGTTAAAACCTTAAAGCTACCAAGGAATTGTTTGCGTGCTATATAATTAACTGTAATTAAGTAAAATAACATAGTTTTATTATTGATTTTTAAGTTATTTGAAATATATAAGTTATAAATGTTCCCCATGTTCCCAGTATAGATAATCGGACACAAGAATAGAGGGCATATTGTTGGTGCATTAAACTTCAGATTGAGTAAAGATGTATTGCACGTATCCACAGGTTACAAGAATCTACAATAATTTTGAACGAATACTTTTTACATGTTATTTTTCATACGCTCCATAGCTTCCAAGTTGAACTCGTAATTGAAAATAGTGCAATCATAGAATTATGCAACAACAAGCATACGCACGCTTGCGAACACCGTGCACACATGCACACGCAAACTTCGTGTTGCCGCAACCCCCCCACGCGCCGGAAACGTATCATTAGGTAGAACATAACGTTGGGCGGAACGCGAGGTGACGTGGTTGCAAGGACGCACACACAGCGAGCGAAAAATCAGTTGACGGAAAAAATGAAAAGTTTTCGAACCGAAGCGCACCAACCGCCACTGCACCGGAAGCACCGTACTCGACCGGTGCATGTGCAAGCCGTCGTCACCGGTCCCGGGTGGGGCTTTTACCACTGACCCTTTGCACCTCGATCCTATCGACAAGCGCACCCCCTTCTTCGGCCTTGTCCACTGTGTGCTGTTTTTTCTGGCAACGAGAGCAAAGTTTTTAACCCATCTCGCTCTCGCTCGTTCTCGTTTTAAGCAGCACACAACACACAAACGCACCTCTCGAGCGGGTGATTATGATGCGCGAAACTCCCTTCGTGTGTGTGTGGCGTTGTTGGTGCAAAAGTGCAACAATCCGATGGGGAATTGGGCGGATTTCGATGGACACGGGCGCAGTGTTCGACGCGGTTGCCGGCGTTGGCCGCCATATTCGTCGCCAACGGGGAAATTCGCAAACAGATGTCATTAAAATTACCCTTATTTCATTTTCAATTAAACACATTATCCACTTCTCGCCCGTTCGCCACTAGCGCCAGTTCACACGTGCACTGGAGGGAGCGAGTGGCGCGGACACGGGTGAGACTGGACGTCGTGGGTAGGGCGGGGGAAGGTGGCTTAAATAGGGGTTCGCCCTGACCGGATTGTTTCTATTTCCGGTTTCGGTTCGATTGGGTTTGTACGGTGGTACGGTATTGTGATTCTTGGAGTGTGTTTTTTGCTGCTTTTGGTTTTGCATTCTAGGTGCAGGGAAGCGAACAGAAGGATACGTCCGATTTGGGCGAGTTTATCGATTGCTGGAGTGTTTAATCCGCTCGCCAAATTTCTGACAAGTGTTTTAGTTTTTTTTTGTTGCGATGCGATGAAAAGGCCTTGGAGTTGGTGGGGATTGTGCATAATGGGCAGTTATATAGGGAAATATGGAATAGAAAATGAAACAGAAAATAATAGTTAAAAATAAATTATTAATTGAACAATCTATCAGAATAATTTTTCATCGATCTATCCTGTTAATTCTTTAGCCAAAGCTATAGCAGGTTATCGAGCGTACTAAAGCATTTCCGATGAAAAATAAGTTTATTTTCTCTTAATTTCTACGTTACACCATACTACCAGCCTGTTGGCGTAGTCGGTAAATCGCATCAGGTACACGTTCAAAACCTAAACAAAATGGGAACCCAATACATAGCCTTTATAGATTTGAGTTACTATTACAAGATGGGTATGGATTCAGGATCTTTTTCAGAACCGGTGTAGAATTACTATTAGTTTCAATAGTGCAGTATCAGTTCCAGTATCAATACGAAGAATTACTCATGATAAGTAATACAGCAAAGCCGTCGCAACTGAATAAATAAAAGGATCAATTCTAAGATTCAAAACCTGTAAGGGATAAATTCATAAATTCATTCATAATTCACTTCTACAAAATTTCCTAGGCAAATTTCTACGCTGATTTTCTACGCTAAATTATTATGCTATATCCTACGCTTATTCCTACACTAATTATACGTTGCATGTTTGGGATGTTTGCTACGTTGTTATGGAGGTTTGCAAGCATAAAGGAGAATATTACAGGGTTTACCAGCATATAAAACAACTGTTCACTTGTTTGTTACAACAGTCTTTTTGTATAAACACCGCTGTCTACCACTTGCTCACACGTCAGATGGTGTAAGCTACTCTGTCCAATTCAATAACACAATTTTCGCCTTCGATTAGCAACTGTCAGATTCTGCACAGTTTCTTTTGTTGGGTGAACCAAACATACAACTTTACAAAAACCAAACATTTTCAAATACGTTTATTTTATTCAAGCAATATGCAGTATAAACCATACATTTCAATAAATCAAAACATTAATTTTGTTAATTACACAACAACCACAAACCGTGCTGAATCCGACCGTTGTGCAATCGAAGGCGAAAATTGTGTTATTGAATTGGACAGAGTAGCTTACACCATCTGACGTGTGAGCAAGTGGTAGACAGCGGTGTCTATACAAAACGACTATTGTTATAAACAAGCGAACAGTTGTTTTATATGCTGGTAAACCCTGTATAAAGTTTCAGTAGAAATGTGCAAAACAGCTATGGAGTTTTGAATCCAGTATGGGTTCATGATCGGTTCTAGGACCGGTATAGGTTCATGATACGTTCCAGGATTGGTAAGGGTTCATGAGCAGTTCCAAGACCGATATGGGTAATTGAGAAAAAAATAAATATGGGTAAAGGGGATATGGGTAAAGAACTTAATAAATTCAGTATCGGTTCCTGGACCGATATAGGTTCAGTAACCAGGTACAGTCTTGTAAAGTTATTTAACCATAAAAGGTGATGTATTGGTGTCTGGACCAGTCTGGGTTTGGTTTTGATTTTACAGGGTTTACCAGCATAATAAACAACTGTCCACTTGTTTATAACAATAGTCGTTTTGAATAGACACCGCTGTCTACCACTTGCTCACACGTCAGATGGTGTAAGCTACTCTGTCCAATTCTATAGCACAATTTTCGCCTTCGATTAGCAACTGTCAGATTTGGCACAGTTTGTTTTGTTGGGATTTTTTTTTGCAAAAACCAAACATTTTCAAACATGTTTCTTTTATTCAAGCAATATGCAGTATAAACCATACATTTCAATAAATCAAAACATTAATTTTGTTAATTACACAACAACCACAATAAACCGTGCCGAATCCGACCGTTGTGCAATCGAAGGAGAAAATTGTGTAATTGAATTGGACAGAGTAGCTTACACCATCTGACGTGTGAGCAAGTGGTAGACAGCGGTGTCTATTCAAAACGACTATTGTTATAAACAAGTGGACAGTTGTTTATTATGCTGGTAAACCCTGTAAGTGTATCTTTGAGCCCTGTAATCTAATCAAATCAACTATTTAAATGCAAAAAATAACGATGAGCACCACTACAAACCAACATGCATAACTTTAATGAAGTTAAACAGAACTAAGGTTTGAGCAAGTATTCTGAAATAATTATTTTGTTATTGTGCTTTAAATTAAATTTGATCTTTTAGTAAAATGTCCAACAAATTGCACTATTTTTAATGTAGCGCATCAGTTTAAAAGTATTTTTCTATCATGCGCATTTAATTTAAAATTTCAGTAACGCCCTGTCCGTCCAAGCATTTTAATCACTGAAATTAATTATATTTTTCCTTCGACCAATATTTTTTTTCATACGTTCTTACTACCAAAAACATCCCCCTGAAACAGAAAGCGAAACATAATTGTCTGCTTTGTTGAAAGCTCGAAGACGCCCCCGGAGCACTTCAAAGAAATCAAACGCCAAATCTTTCGTCACTAAAAAAAAAGGAAGGAAAAACTCATCGATGCAACTGCACTGCCGCCATCAACACCACCACCACTGGAACTGCCTGACTGTACTGGCTTTATCAACTTCGTCGCTATTGAAAAGGTGTGAAATGCATACGCTCCGACTGGCGATGGTCGTTTTCACACCACTTTGCAGTGTGTCGCAAACAAACTTCCTCGAGTCCTTGAAGTTTTTCTGGGGAAGGGGTAAAGAAAACAGCAGGGAAATGTGCATTATGGTGCGTTTCTGCATGCACGCTGCACTGCTGTCAAATGCACATTCGCTGCACAACGCTGCAACGGACGTCGTCGGCGGTGGCAGTCGCCGGTCATGAGTCGCCGGTGACAGATGGTCTCGATGGGGCGTTAGCTGTTGGGCGGACCAGTTTTAAAAGGTTTTTTTTTGTTTCGACTTAAAATAGAAGGGTGGTTCGTTTTTATTGTTTATTAAATTGTGCATTTAATTAGTTGTTTTACACGATTGACACGTGACACTGTTTTCATCGAGAAAAAGTTAAAATTAGAAACAAACCCGTAAAAGAGTTACCAAGGAACGGGAGCATTCTCCCTAAGCGTATTATAATAATATTAGAAGAACATCATACTATGATGCATAAATGTATGTTGGAGTGATTGTTCGGGTGTAACGAATCGTATTTCATATCGTCTAGCAGAATGTGTTGTAATTCTTCGAAAAAAAACCCTTTTAAGTGCGTGTTCTGTGCAACAAGTATCCGTTTCAAGAAGATGCTTCAAAAACCTTACACGACAGAGGAAAAGAAAAACAACACGACCCAGAACAAGTCAAACACTCGAAACGCCCGAAACCAGCTTATAAACAATCAATAACTTAAACAATACAAGACGTAGCACCCCGATCCTTGCGGCTTGCGGGCGTCTCGTTTTCGAAGAAATCATCGCTTCGAATAAGGTCTGTAGGTTAGGCTGTCTTCCATTTGGTTTCGCTTGCGCGTGTTATGTTTTACGAGCAGAAGGAATATGCCATACGGTCAACGCGGCAAGCAAACGGTCCGTGGGATAAACCTTTTCGGAGGGAAGGGTTTTTTTTTTACAGAGGGCAGCAAAGCAAAACACAGAGCGCTGAAGTGATCGAACAAGTGAAAACGAAACGAACGAGGATAACAAGGGCACTGGAGAACCGTTCGAGGGCGTTGAACAGCTAAACAAACATATGAACATTTCGGCTGAAGTGTGCTGGAAGCCAGCGGATAACGCGAATCGGTTTGCTTTTGTCGTGCGTGGAATGACGAAAAGTGCACACGAAAAAGGCCGGCGTCGGTTGGAGAGTGCATTCAGTTGCAAAAATAAAAGCCAAAGAAAGGGGTTTGATAAAGAGAGTGCGAGAAATAAAATAAATACGAACCAGTTTGCCCCTGTCATTGCAACTTGTACAGCATGGTTCCAGTTTCTGATCCTATCAGCTCATCTAAGCATAACATCCTTTTGATACGTTTGGTGGAAGTTTTTTGCTCTCTTTCTTTGGCACCGTGTCTAACTAGATGCCAACATCATCAATTATGTTGCATTTTGGAACTGTTTAAAAATATTACAGACAGAGTGGTTGGCCTTATCAACCTGCGATTCACACCCAGAATAATTAAGGAAAACGAAACATTGCAGAAGGACGCGAATGATCAGAAGCAATCAATCTCCATTGGATATTCATTTCGCATGACAGCGTTGCAAATATGTATTGAAGGTGTGTCGGTGCATAGTTTGCATCTTAAGCTGGACTGTTTATTACGTTAAAATTAAATTTATGGAGGGAAGTTCATTCCATCGAAATCATTAATATTTTTTTTATTTATGAATAAGAATGGTAGCATTTAAAAAATGTTTTTAAATTGCACTTTTGCAACCAAGGGCCTTTATTATTTGAGAAAATTTCATTTTTAAAAGCTTAGAATTTGCATTTTTGCTCCATATCTTTTTTAAAGGTTTTATATAATATTATAATTTTAAACCACCAAATTAAATTATTCAATTTTGTAACTATACAATTCTAAATTTTTATATTTCATTTAATTTGAAACATGAATTTGTTAAATTTGAGATGTTTTTTTATGTGTTATTTAGTAACTTTTTAAATTAATGCCAACAGCTAAAGTGAGATCATGAAAATGTATTTTTTAAATTGTTTTTATTTTGTTTCAAAATATTTTCATTATAATCATGTTTGAATGTTGTTTACATCATTTTTTTTTCGCAATTTCACTACTTTTTTTTCAAATACTACGATCTTCTCGACGTTTAATAGTCATTTTCAAATATGTTAAAAGTTAATAGCAAATGTTTTGATATTTTTTTGGGTTGAATGCACTTTAAGCTTGTTTCAAGTGAAAAATTTAGTGTTTTTTTCACAACATGTGACGCTTGTTTGACTTGTTTATTGTACACCTTTTCAGCTGCAATTATTTTTCAATTGGTTTCCTTTATCAAATCAAATAAATTGAACAAATTAAGATAAGATACACTTATTTTAATGCCAGTATTGCAACGAAAGACTGATTCACACTTGTATTTGTGTGAAGTAATTCGCCCACGACTTCAATCCCATCATAATTCATTTGCAACATCGATTAGAACTTTAAATTGACCAGGCCCCGATTCGCCGTAATAAGCATTTCCTACGCTAGAGTAAAACATCACAACAGTGAACCACCGCAGAAGAAGATGCAACAGGTCTTCTAGTCCCACCCCTAATCAACTTCGTTCATTATGGGACCGATAAAATCGAACTGCAGCGTGCGGCTGAGATTCGATGACTTTCCCACCATAAATGCACCAAACCCCAAGATGAGCCAGCCAAGAGGAGAGAGAGGGCGTTCGGATAAGATAAAAACGCACCACACTGCACCGCTGAGATTCATCCGGCACGTCTGCCAGCCATTTGGTTAGCCAGCGGTCATAAATATTAAAATTATATGCACACCGCGAAGCTCGCTCAGTGCTAGAAACAGCGCCAGCAAGCCAGAAATGCCGACGGAGCGTGTGGACAAGATCAGTTGAAAGAGATTCCGTGGTCGTGGCTTGATCTTGATCTTGATCGGCAACAAATATATTTACCATTTTCAAAACGGGCGGTCGGTGTTTTTACCTGACATTCTCGTCCGAACTCGACCCGTGGCCCCAACCGGTTACCAGGGAGAATTTGAAAGACCGCGCTGACGAGGGAACGATTCCCGTCGTAATTCCTCCAATGCTTCGATGTTCCGCTGGGTGGTTCGATTTTGAAGTGCAATAAATTTCGTGTTGAGTTAAATTATGTCCAAATAATGGGAGAATATAATAATTCACCGGGCGATGCGGCTACGAGGGTACTGGTTTAAGGTACTGGACAAAATGTCACACAGTCACACGGCCGGTACGCCCGGTAGTCGGATGAAACAGTTTATGTGTATTGCCTGGAGTGTATCTTTTTTTTTGTCAATGAAATATTGAAACAATATTACACGACTACAACAACAACAAAAAAACGGGCTTGGAAAGAGGAATCGAAAATGTGGCCTTGGTGTGCGCCACTGATGCGGTGTTCGCTCGCTGACGATCTGTTCCGTTTATCGATGAAGTTATTTATTGCTTGAGTGGATCAGTGAAAGGTATGAGTAGTTGAAATGTTGATGACCATCGGTATGAGACACGGGCTCGATGGGTGGGCCGTTCGGTAGCCGTCACATATCATCCATCTGGAGGGCTTAAATGGCAGCTCCCATCATAATATATGAGATGTTTTTGAGCAGAATCGCATTACTCTACAATTAATTGGGAACCATTTTTAAACTGTTTTGTAGTGCTGTATTTTAGAAGTATTGACATTGGAAAACATTCGGACATCATTATTATTATCTTAGGTTCTCTTAAAAATGTAGCACATCGCTCTATTTTATACGCCTCTTGATTTTCTTTCCGCATCGGCTGCTCGACTTTGTAATTTCATATTGACCTTTTTTTCTTTCAATTTACTTGTTAATATGTGGTGTTTGCTGTCCTGTCATGACTTTTTACTCTATTGGATTTGATTATTATTTTTTCCATTCATGATATTTTTGTATCTATGCTTTATTTCAGAGTTCATATCTTTTTAGCTTGATGTAATGCTATTCAAATGTTCTACTTTTGTTTTTAAATTTTGATAAGTGTAAGTAGTTAGTTGCAGTGTTTGTGTAATGATTTTATAGACTCCGTGTTGAATAATTTTCTAGTATGATTGAATTGGTAAATTAAAATTTGTTTATGAATATTTTGAAATTTTCATTTAAAAAAAACTAATCAGTAACGACGCAAAGCTCAAATACAAAATGTTTTCACATTTTATGTTTCACAAATTAAACACGACTAATAGGCACGAGAGTTGAACGTGTTGAATAGGTTTATTGTGAAAGGCTGTATACCAGTCAGCCGGTCTGGTGGTACAGTCGTCAACTCGTACGACTTAACAACATGTCCGTCATGGGTTCAAGCCCCGAATAGACCGTGCCCCCATATGTAGGACTGACTATTCTGCTATGGGTAATCAATAAGTCACTGAAAGCCAAGCTCACTTCACCAAGTGGGTACAGGCCTTGACCGACAGCGGTTGTTGTGCCAAAGAAGAAGAAGAAGTATACCAGTCAATACTTGAAAAAAATCTAAAAATCTTAAACAAAACTTGTTTCGGTACTGTAACCCCAACCAATCTTACATGTATATATCAATTTCCAATCCGAAATCTCTCCACGGTGATGCGTTCGGAATTAACAGCTCGCATTGCAACATTGCCTGCAGCAATTTTGATACCACCCATCACATCCCCGCACACCGAAGGTCATCTGCTGCACATACACAAACGCACAAACCACCCCGGGAAAACTGTCGCCATCGAGAGTGAGAGTACGCAATGCCAGGCGCGCACGGGAAGGAACGCAACCGTATCGGAGCCAAAAACGCACCCGGGCAAACAGGGGATCGGGTCGGGATCAGGAACGGGGCAGCAAGAACGATACAACAACTGACAAGTGGCGTCTGTGTTTGCCCTTCTGCCGCGCGTACCGGGAAGCGAAATGGAAAGTGATACAGGCCAAAGATTGTGTTTTCTTTCCCCCTGCCCCGGCACATCCATTTCATCGCCGCGGTACGCTCGCTGCCCCGGGGCAAGCAAACGTACAGCGCAGCATAGCGATGCATAAACCGTTTCCCTTCCTCACTCAAAAGCACACGCCACAGCATCAACGGCAGCAGCAGCAGCAGCAGCAGCATCACCGAGTGTTGCATGAGCCAAAGCAGACGGGATTTAGTCCTCCGGGTGAGTGTGTGAACGGAACGGAACCAAGGTGCAAAGAGGGAAGAAACTAGCTACCGTAAACAAAACAAACGAGCACTTTTGACGCAACGGCAATCGTCAAGTTGGGAGTTTTTTTTTCTCTGTTGCCTTTCGTTTGCTGACAAAGAGTCGCTGCACACAGGAGAGTTTTTTTTGTGGGCCTGTGTATGTTGCTGTTGTTCTTGCACGTTGCGTTTTGTGTAGCGTGAGCAATGGTCCCCAATTTTCACACCTCCGGAACGGCTAGGAGCACGGAGCGGCTACCGTATAATGATGAAGGAAGCACGGCCGAAGCGGAAATGGTTCAGTTTAAGGGATGAAGGAACAGTTACGTACGCTGAGTAATTAGAAGCTGCAATTCGTGACTGGGATTGCTGGTGGTTGTTCTTGTTACACTGTTTTAATTTTTTTTAAAATAAATGTGTTTTGACACTATGAAAAATATATATTTTAAATACATTGCTATTTTTATTTATTTAATTATATGATCAATTAAGTCTTTATATGATTATATAATTAATCAAGAAATAAACATAAACATGAAAGTTTATTCTACCAAAAAAAAAAACAGATCCCTTTCTTGAAAATTCTAGTGCTACGCTTCTCTTTCCTAATCTCATAATCTCATCACAAGAGCTGCATGCACTCGATTGATTCATACGATTTTCTAATCAAATCCAATAACAACATCATTAGTTCATTGTTCACTCTCCCAGCATAAGCGTGGGGCGAATTCGCTCTTCTCTACTGATTGCACCGCGTGAACACACCATCGTAGCATAAATGTTATGTTGCGAGCGAAGGAGCTCACATAGATGTAACGCACCGAAGCAGGCGAATGAACGGTTCATGCTGTTTTCGCTCGTGAACTTTCGACTACAATGCCGAACAAATTTTATCCTCACCACGACGAAACTGCAATGATACGATGAATGGAAATGAAATAATATACATTTTTGAATACAGTGAATGCAGTATGCAAGCTTCTTTTTTTTGAATTGAAACGCGTACAAAAATAGTCTATTCACAATGAAAAATAAAATTTAGCTTAATTGCCAAAACACTTCAAAGCAATTACAAATAAAAAAGAAAAGATTTTTTTACGTGTGTAATGCTTCCAAAATTCGGCAATATTTTACACAAAAAAGCTAATCCAATGCATTCCAATGTTTTTATCCGTAAAAAACATCTTCAAACCGTACTGGTCATATTTTAGCCAATCTAAAACAGATTCCATTCACTGTGCTTTGCACTGCACGACCCGTTCATCCATCAGCAGCATACAAAACATAAAACCGAAGAATCACGAGAGAGTGAAAGAATGAAAGAGAATTTCCAGCCGTCTCTCACCATCAGCTGCAGCAGTCCTCTCCAGCAGAATGCAGCACGAAGATGCATTCTGCAAGAGAACAAAAAAGCAAATGTTTAAATTATTCTCGTTAACAATGAGCTGTGTTGTTAGCATTTGTTGATTTGTTGGTGCGGTTTCGGAAGGGCTCCGTTGCTTTTTAGGGTGCAATAAGGTGTCGTTTTGCATGGTTTTTTTTGATGATTTTTAGATGAAAAATACAATGAACAAACACCAATAGTTATTTATTGTTAAATGCACAGAAATTTAAAAAAAAAATAACAATCCGCGAAAACCGTCGAGAGTAAGAGACAAAAAAACCCCGATAAAGCTTTAATTCATTCATCGTTACATTTATTGCCAACAGCCTGCGGACGACTCTGTTTTGGTAACCCGTTCACGCGTTCACTGGTCCCGCGGATGAACACCGCATCGACCGAGCACGCACGGGGCACCCGAACACGAACGATATAGAACAAGAACGCGCGCGAGAGAGAGCATGCGTACTCGTACGTGAATGTGTGCTACGAACGATCCATCGTCGCTGGCTGGCTGGCTGGCTGGCTGGCTGGCTGAAGTTGGTCGTGGCCTGCTCAGTTTCGGCTTATGTTTCGCGCGGTTCACACCGGTGTACGGGTGACGTTCGCTGCTCTCGCTCTCGCTGTGTGTGCGGCACACCACTGCCACTGACGACGACGACGGCACGGTACGTGTGCGTGTGTTTCTCAAATGCTTTTCGGGTCCCGTTTGTGGTCCGTGCCTTTGCCGTTGTTGGGTCAGTGAAGGAAAGTGAAAAAAAAAACGCGTGCTGGTCGCGGAAAAAAACGGTGCGTAACTAAGGTGTTTTTAAGGGGAATTGTACTACGAATAAGAACAAACGTGTCCTTTAGTCCGATTAGTAGCTCGTGTGGAAGAAAATTCTAGCCCACCAGTACCAGCAGTGTAGTGTGTATGTTGGATTTGATGTAGTCCCACCGTTTTCCATGGAATTGCCTAGGAACAGCAACGAGGAAACGGTTCCAAAATTCGTGTTCGATCCTGTCACTCAAGCTCAACCGCACACGTTGTACGGCGAGCCCTGTCAATCGCTGGGGCCTAGTGCAAACATTGTGCAAGTTTGAACATGTAATTCGGTGGTGGTACACTCGCATCACGGCAAATGACAAAACAAACCGTCTCGCGGCGACAGTGTTTTGTGCGGACTTCTTGTCGTCCTCTCGGGGGTCCTCGGGGTGGCCTCTAGCTGGACCTCACGGCGCTTCCAACAAACACACCGACACACACACCGGTCTCTTTCGGGTACAGAGAGAGAGAGAGCGAGAGAGCTTGGTGGTGCTTCTTGGTTGATTATTATTTTTTAATTTGCATAAATTAAAACCGCCCGCGCGCCTGCCTGAACGACCGGAACGACAGCAACAACGGAACGGGCAGCAAAAATAAAACCCAACCACCCAACCAACCCCCCACCATTTCTCCCCCATTTGTGTGTGTGTTAGTTCCTTGAAGACACCTTTCTTCACGTCCCTTTCCTCCTCCTCACCAGCACCCTAATTGTGTGTCTTACGCCATTTTCACGCTAGCCCGGGCCGGAAGTGTTGCCGGACCGGTTTGTGGAAGGAATTTTTGCTCCAACCGGTCGGGTCTACCCTACCAGGAATATCCTTACCGTCCCTTCCGCACAGGGCAACACAGTGGCGGCTAAGAGAAACGCCACCCAGCATTGTTTTATGGGCTCATCACACGCCATAGCGCGCCGCCCGTTTCGCCCAAGAAAAGCCGGCCGAAAACAGTTTCGCTTGCTACGATTGTGTTTCTATGTGTGTTTTTCCTGTATGTGTGTGTGTGTGTGTGTGTGTGTGTGAGGTGGGGGGGCGATGTAGTGACGTCTAGTAGACCGCATTCCTTGTACGAGCTGTTCGGAGGCCTGTGTATGACATTTTGTGTTAATGTGAACGCGTACCTGTGTCTGTGTGTCTGGGCTCAAGGATCCACCAAGGAAAGGTGTTTGGAATTTTCCGGCATTTTACCCCCGAAGACAGAGGGGGGAAAAGGAAAAGCGCGTCACAAAAAGCTACCGGAGGTGCAAAAAGGTGTCCGATTTTTTTTTTTTTTTTTTTGGAGGTCACAGCCAAATCGATAAGAACGCAGGGGGTTTGAGTGCGGCGAGTGCGTGAGAGTGGTTTGTGCGAATATTGATTTCGGAAGTTGTGAAACACAGCCAAACACCGTCAGCAGTGAATGATGAGAATGGATTTGATTAAATGTTGCGTCACCAGAGACTAACACGGCTTAAACATCGAAGAAATGCTTTGTCTCCTGTGTGTCCTTTTGTCTGTGTGTCCGAGTGTTTGCCGATGTCACTAATAATCAGTTCAAATTACCATAATTACTCCCCCCCGGGACAACGTTGGGAGGTAAGGTGCATGTGCATCCTTCGGTTGCAGTTTGTGCTCGCTGCTTTGTGCGCGGTTTGTGTGCAGTGTTGGGAAGGGGGTGGAAGCGGCTCCCGGGGTTGGACACATTTTCGCGCCCGCGACCACACTTTGATGGATTGGCAGCTTGATTGGTTGGTGTCGGTTTTGTGTGTAAAAGGGTGGGTAGCTTGGGTTTTTGGGGGTTGGCGGTGGTGGTGGTCACCCAACCCAAGCTTTGGGCCTCCCAGTGTTGCGAGATTGCGTGTGGTTTATGCAAATGATTTGCGGTTAACCTGACCGAGAAAGGGAGGTTCGCAGCACGGTTCGACTTAAAGTGTATGTGTGTGTGTGTGTGTATGTGTGTGTATGTTTGGGGTAAGCATGACCACCAGCGTACGGTTTCGCGACCACAAACTATCGGAAACTAAATTGGTACTACCCGTCGTGTGTGTGTGTGTGTGTGTGTGTGTGTGTGTGTGTGTGTGTGTGTGTGTGTGTGTGTGTGTGTGTGTGTGTGTGTGTGTGTGTGTGTGTGTGTGTGTGTGTGTGTATGACTCCCCTTTACCCCAATGCCCACTGTCCAAAAACCTTTCCGATGGAAACCGACACTTCATTTCTTGACTTGCTGTGCGTGTCTTTGTAAACCGTGGGTGTAAAGAGGGGGATGTTTAAGTCCCCCACCGAAAGGGTGGACGGCGGCCCAGTGGTTTACAATGAATTAATTGTGGTAATTTCGAATTTCCGATTTTTTGCTCTCCTCAGGTTGAATGTTGGGAATACAATACTGAATAGTGTGCTACTGAATGGTTTGGGTGTGTGTTTTGTGACAACCGCCCCCCTTTCTGCCCAGTGCAGAATGCACCCCTGTTGATGCTAGAGGAGGGTGGCAAAGGTGGAAGCATGTGAATTGAAGCTTAAAGTGTTGTGCATTCAGTGAAATGATTTAATTAAAATAAAATTAAGATGTAAAATAATAAATAAATATCGAAAAGTAATCAATAATAAGAAAGATTCCATTAAAAAAAGTGAAAGATATTAAGAAAAGTGTAAAATAGTGGCAAAGTGGTGAATTTTTCAAATCTAATTTCCAGCAAAATCTGTATATTTGCTTCATTTTACAAAAATACTAAGTGCTTGTGAATGATTAAATAAAATCCATTCGTGTGTTGTGAGTTTGCGAAAATTACAAAAATATAATTGAAAAGCTTAAAACAGCCCGAAACGTGAAAAAAGTGCACAGCAAAACGTGTAGCTGTGTATCATTGCTGTAGAGGGAATTATTAAACAATTCATCATACACAAAAAAGCATAACCATCTGTCAGCCAGCATCAACCATTCGCATCCAATGTTAAGGTAAGACATCGTTGTCCTTTTATGTCCTGCTCTCTCTCTTGATAAGCTTCAACCACAAACAATACAAAATTGTACCCCCAGTCTGCTCTGAAAATCTGATTAATTAGCTCGTGAGACTGTTAATGGAGACGAATTAGAGGGGGCATAATTTATTTCCCTCTGACAACGGGCGCATATCGAGATATGGTCATAATGTGCCATAAGGAGAGAGGTGAACGAAGAAAAAAAGAACATAAAAACAACATCTTTCATCCCTACCATGGATGATGCACAGGATGGCCCACTCACACACTCTCTGCTACAAGTTGTGTTGCCATCCGTTGACTTTCTCTATTTCCCTGGTTTGGATGTGGCGACCGATGATGTAAGCATCAGGTCACATTTATCATCGAAATCTACACGAAAGAGTTTGGGTGTACGGCAGTCTCTTCTCCTTCCTGGACTGGAGGCAACAACCACTGGTACCCTTGGTACAGCTCAATCTCCTACAGTTCCCACGAAACGCATTGAAATGTGCTGATGGTGGTGGTGATGGTGGACACAGGACAACGTGAGCAATTTGTCAGGTTCTCCGGTTCAGGTTCGGTGAGCTTCACATTGCCTCAACCCCCTGCCAGAAGAATAACTGTCATCTTGGAGCGGGCAACTTGGCGCGTTCTAATGCGTTTTTAAAAGCTCGACCAGCCCGGAAAGCGGTCGAAATGATGCTGTAAAATCGGTGCAATTGGTACCCGTCGTCAGCAGCGCAATCGCCATCGCCATCTCTTTCGCCTGCTACATTCTGTTTGTCTTTGGGAGGGTAGTTCGGTACGACCTTGCACGGACTCGGACGAGACGGTCGAGTGTTCCATTCTTACGATTGATTGATTAAGATTTCCCGCCCTCTAATGATGACAATCGAGAGGAGTACGCGAGGGAGCGCCTTGCTGTTGCCTTTTCTTCGTTCGCGTCCTCTGTTCTGGCAACTTCAAGAACGAACTATCTCCCCTCCGCTAGAGCACAATTCTCGCTTGCAGCTGAAGAGCTCGCTCGCTTGCTTGCTCTCTTTCCCGTTGCTGTTGCGCTTCCCGCAGGAATGTGAATGAGAGTCGTGGCAGTTATTGGTTTTCTTCCCCTTCCCCTCACGACCCCCCCTTGGGACTGGTGGTGGTGGAATTATGATTGAATGTTTATTTGATTTCAAACGCACCCGTCCGTCTGGCTCGCGTCGCTTTCTTGCGATCTTCCGAGCTTCTGCGAAGCGCAATGTCTTGACGAATTGAGACAGACATCATCGATGGTGAGTTTTTTTTTATTTTCTTTCCCCCGTTGATTCGTATCACTCTCGGAGTCGGAGAAGCCTCTTCACCTTCCCTCTTGCTGTTTTGATATACACTTCAGAGGTTAGATATTTCCCCCGATGATAAAAAAGATGGGGAATCAAAACGCAACAGTAAGAAACACGGAATTTTAAACATAAAACGAAACTTCCCCATAAAAAAAACATCGACACCGATAAGCGTGCTCGGTGCTCCAGCCAAACCCGTGAACCTTCCTCAACTCGATTTGAATATCGGAGTGTGGAGACGGTTCATCCCGCTTCGGTTCGGTTATAAAAACACACGCCAGCTAAGTAAACGTTGCAGCTGCAGCTGCATCGGTTTTCGGGGTGGGCTGGCCAGGTTCGCTCGCACGCCGGTTTCGTCTCCGCTGAGTCATTTGGCAGCGTTGGCATTCGTATGTGTGTGTGTGTGTATTTAGGATGGAATTTGTAGGTCATCGCTTTGATCGACGAGATATGTCAATAAGTCGTACGTCGTATGTGCAGGTCACCCAGGGACGCTGATTGTGCATGGTTAGGGAGTGCTTAAAGCGGGTGTTTGAAATTGATAGATAAACGTTTATTTGACCGTGTTCACTGTTTGTATCGGAGTGGAATGGTTTTTGAAGGGTTTGTCTGATGGCATTTAGATGTCAGAATGTGGATCGACTATAACGCTCAATGCGGCAGTCAACAGCTGGAATGTATTTTTATTTAAATATGAGATATCTTGAATCTCCTAGGCTTAAAGATCATCCATATGGCTCAAAGAAATCCTTGATAAACAAACGATGGCTGATAAAGCTGTTATTGCGTGCAGTAATAAAGTAAACTTTAAATTTGTACCTTCTACCCTGTGTCTTATCTTTGGAAAATATACTTTGAGACTGTTTTTCTTTGACTTGCTCTTTGATGATTGCCTTATAGTCAAATATTGTTGTCTTCGATATCAAAACTGAAGATGATGATGCAACAATTGGCCCCTGAGAGACTGGATTTAGTGCTCTGGTAGCAAACATTGAGATCTTCGAAGAGACAAATATTTTTGTTAAATAATGACGGCAATTTCTTTGAGTAGATCGGACGTTAACGGATGCTTGTTTATGGTACAAAAGGTTCAATTTTAACAAATTCCAAAAAACTTACAACTCAATTCGTCTTATTAAATATGATAATGAAACGTAGACCAACATTTTAAAAGGACACGTATTCAATTTAGTACTGGGTAAATCTGATTCTGATTCATGAATCTGAGCTCTGAACTGAATCTGACTCTGAATGAATCTTTGGAATGATTCAATTAATCTGAATCTTGGTTGAAAAGATTCATGAATCTCAAAAGATTTATGATTCTCGAAAGATTCAAGTATCTCCAAGGATTCATGCATCTCTAAAGATTCATGAATTGCTAGAGATATATGAATTTTAATAGATTTATGAATCTTATAGATTCATGAACCTTAAGAGAAGCATGAATCCTTCGAGATTGTTGAATATTTAGAGATTCATGAATCTTTGAAGATTTGACTCCAGATTTGAATCACTCATCACTGAAGAATCTCATATGAATGATTTTCAACGGAAGATTCATGAAACCCAACTCTAATTCAAGTAAGTAGGATTGGATTGGTTGGATACTGTATGTCCTGGGGATCACAATCAAGCAAGGTATCATAAGTTTACAAGAAGAACTCCTTCATGTCGTACAGTATTTTGTTTATCCTGTCGCATAGTCAAAGCATTGTCGCAATCACACACCATATCCGTTGATAAGATATCGCTTGAAGCACTTCTATATTTAAAGTTCCAAATATTAGGCACTACAAGCTATTCTTATCCCCTCTATGACCCGTTTTACCTTAAACCAAACGCACAAAACTAAACATTTGATCCCCACTGGCACTGTTGATGCAGGAATTAGCTCCCATATTTGCTTGTCTCCGATAGACTTCTGCGTGATCAGTTTCACATAAAAAAGAAGGTGCAGCTGGTGCGATAACGCTCTGTGTGCGCGCGCGCACGATAAAGGTGCATTGTTTATCGCCGTGCTTCACTTCCTTCAGGAGGTTAGAAATTCTTTCCGCTCGATCTGTGTGCTCGTGTACTACGTGTACAGCGCTTGTCTACCATGTTGTGTAGAAAAATCCCTGCGAGTCGTCATCGTCTGTCCCCGATGCAGACTTTAGCAACTGGAAGGCAAAAACAAATTTGCTTATCAAACTCACCCGCAAAGGCGCGTCCCGTAACGATAACGAATCCCACCCTCGGAACGAAGAAACAGGAGAGAATAAAAGTGTTTGACTGACTTCAGGATGACTCGGAAGCGTATAAGCCGCCCGCGCACGATGTCCCATGAAAGGGCGCGAAGCGAGTGTCACCGTGTGCGGTATCAGTTGACTGCGGAGGTGTGGGAAGGGTGGCAAGAGATCGCGACCAGCTGTCGCCAACGGGGGCGATGGTTCGCGAAGGCGCTAAGAGGTCGCACAAAACACAAACGCGCGCACGCCTGGAGGATGGCGCGGCATGAATTAGACCCATTGTTGTCCTTTTACGGGCAGCTTCTCGCGACCGAAAAGCCGAGATTACTGGCCGCCCAATGTGGCTTTGTTACAGGAGGTTCTTTTTCACAACCGCATCATCACGAATAGAATATGATCACCGAATGGGAGGCCTGGAGACTGGTGTCGTCATCGACCAGCACCGTCTCAAAACGCGAGCTAATTAGGAAAGCAAACAACGCGTCCGCGTCCAAGGGGCCATTAAAGTTATGCTTTCTTTTCCCTGTTGTGCTCAAGGCGCATCCATCGTGCTTGGAAAATCGATATCTCATAACCTTTCCAGTATAAGACGCGACCGCACAACACTTTCTGCCACAGGCCCGTTGGGTCTGGTCGCGCGCCGTTGGTGGTGTTGCCGTGTCGCCTCCTCGCCATGCTAATGAACTCATCGAAACGCCCATCGTGCGCACCCGTGACGAAGTAAATTAGCGATCGCGATGGGTGGTGTGTCGACTGGCGAGAGAGTAAGGGTTTTTCTTTTTCTTCTTTTGCTCCCCCTTTGCGGTTGCTACTTCTTCTCCATTGATGTGCGTTGAGTCAGGCACTGAAAGCGGAGGAAAAAAGGCGAGAAAAACTAAGAATGAATCGAATGCGAAACATATTTTCCCTCTTTTTTTGCGCGCGCGCAACAACGCATTGTTTGTTGTGGTGTGTTGTTTGAGCTTGCGCTTCCTGTGTAAGTGTTTAGTTGCACTAGGAATGCATCGCCGACGCTGCACATTCCCATTTCCAACTAGCGATATCGACCAGCTCGACTGTGTTCTAGCATGGGCCGCGGCTCGATGGAAACTTCTTCAAACACAAAGCAAAGTACAACGCACACTCGGTGGAACTAATCAGTCCGCGGTCCGGGTGCATGCGTTGATAATTAGAAACAGCAGCGCGGCGCTGGATGCAGCCTGGGGTTGCGCGCTGCAGCGTTCGATGGCGAGACAGTTTTCCGCGTCTTCGGGCGTCGCGGGTGTTTGCCTTCCCGTCCCGTATGGCGACGGACGGTGGTGGTGGTGGCTTTTATTTACATTTGTTTTAAAAATGGATATGGAAACATGATCTCATCGGTTGGGTTGAAGTGCTTTGGGGAGGAGGAGTGCTGCATCTTGGAATGAGTACGAGGCTGTGTACCTTGCTCGGTGCGCGAGGTCTTAATTTCTTGGCGCGGCAGAACGTTTAATTGCTGTGTAGCGTTGTGTGTGTCCCCTCCCGTTCGCGGTCTGTTCACTGTTCGGTGGGTGACATTTGTGTCATGTTGGAATGCTTGTCGCGCGTATGTAAGCATTAACCCCCCTTTTGATACCGTTTTGTTGTTACCAGAACGCAGGAGGAGATGAGATGTATGAATGAGTGTGGTTAGTGGCTTCGTTTGTAAATGTATCGTGCTGGTAAGATTAAGTGATCGCATTAGTTTGCGATTGAAAGCTGGTGATGAATATTTACATTGCAAAGTAAAATATTAAAGGAAAAAAAATATTTGAATTTCGGACCAAATGTTCGTTGAAAAGAATAATTATTGCTTGGAAAACAATGCAAAAATATTTGGCACAATTAAAGAGTAATTTTACTATTTGGAGCCAATTGAAATATTGCCGATATTACTATTATTTTTTTAATCTTGATCTTGTGAAGTTCATTCGTACAATGCTGTTTTTAAAAGGTTCATTATATGTTGAATGGTACACCAAAGTAATGTTTGATCGCTGAACATGTATTTTTGCTTTCAATCGGGACTATCTGGCAAGAAATTATTATAAAATACCATCAATCGTTTCATAAATGTTGCATGAAATTTAATTTAAAACAAACAAATAAAACAATTTTTGGAATTAAATAAGAATGTAAGGAAATAAAGAAAGCAAACGTTCAGATTTGAGTTTTGATACAGCAGATATTACCACAGTAAAAGTATAAATCAATAAAAATCCTTCAATTTTAAACAAAAATCAGCTACAAAGCTGTTAATGAATACAATATATAGATAATTTAAAGAATTATTTTAAATATATAGATCCTTCTCACCCATAATCACAAACAGCCTATAATTAAACCATCAATGGCGTGAACTTTATCTTTCCGGTCGTCGAGGGAATGGGGCTGTGATTAAACGCCGAATGTTTACACCGCACGGCTGGTGCATTTCCCGGAACCATTTATTGAACATCGGCAGGGGGTAAGGGTTTATTTGGCCGCCGAAAAGCCAAAAATCACATCCACCTGCCCCACACACACACACTTACATACACACGTATACCGTTTCGCTTTTACCCATTTGCAGCTCGCACCGTGGATGAAATGAGGGCTTGTTGCTGCTCCCATTTGGCGTCCGCAATCAAAGAAATATCAAACAACCGCCAGCCGGCCGCGGACGCTAGAATGGTTGGATGGTGGGGATGTGTCTTTTTTTATCAAAATCCCCCCCTCTTGCCACGACAAACCTTTCCCGCCGGTGGTGGTGGTATCATGCCGGGTGATAATTTATGCTCTGCAACTTACGGCCGCCCTGGTGCGTTCTTTTCATCTTTGCCGATTGATTTCGTTTGCATTTTTTTTTGGTGGGGAAAGAAGGGGAAGCGTGAAGCCCCACTCTATATCCAATGCATGTGAAGGGTTTCATGAAAAATCAATTTATTTTGATGTTATAATACGAGCGCCAATGGAAACAAAGGGGTTGGATTGGTATAAGTCCAAAATGTGTCGTAAAAGAAAGCTTGAAAGCGTCTCGTGTGCCAACAGTTTGGTCATTTCGTCAAGAATCTTCAATAACATTGATCTTAATGCATGCAATTGTTAAATTAATCTCGTAAAGGTTTGAAGTTGCTATGGTTGTTACCGTCACCCATTATTCACCCAACATTCTCGCACACAGAAATGGTGTTCAGCACACCAATTCACGATACAATTCGCAGCTTAATGGAAGTGTGTCGTAAAAGCTGCCTTTAGACGGGATGCTCAACTCGCCCTCACTTGTTGGAGCGAGCGGAGCTGGCTCGGGTTATTTTCTCACCCTTATCCGGCACCAGTTGCCCAGCTCCTTATCACCAGCGACGATTGCATTCACGCCATGCATCGGTCAAGTGCCCAGTGGGTAAGTCTAATTGCTCGTTTCAGTACAATCTTGAGGCAATGCTCTGGCTCAGTTGATGGTTTGAGCCATTTGGAGGGATTTTGCTTTTTTATTGACTCCATCAACACAACTCCAAACCAAACCATTGGAGGAATGAGCTGCCCACAGTGAAGTGTGTTAGCGAAGAAACATTAACGATTCCTTGCCAAGAGATTTGCCGAACCAAACCAAACGGATATGAATGTGAACGCCGGGCCGGGGGAATCGACTTCGAACGCTTTGGGGTGGATCGTAAATTTGATCATATTTATGTGCGTTTCATCGCGCGTTTCCTATCGTGTTTCCACCGTTTCCCCGTTTTGTTTCGATTCGTTCAGCATCTTACATTCGTGCTTTGGCTGGCCCGTCCCTGCCCGTGCTCCCTCTCTCTCTCTCTCTCTCTTTATTGTGTCCTCTTGCTTTGGCGAGCATTAGATCCTGTTCGTGCCTTTTGGGCGAACGAGCGTAGCAAGACGTTCGTGACATTTTTGTGCACCAGCTTTGGCATTTGGGGATGGCTTGGGGATTTGGCTGGAGAAGACGCAATGAATCATACCGCGTACGTGTGTATGAGCCCGAATGTGTGCGCACTTCCGCCTGTCCGCTTGTGGGCCGTGTGTCGCGCCAAGTGAATATTAACCAACGAGTTGCTTCCGATTTGGTTCCGGCCGTTTTTTTGGTTTGGTTAGTTTTTGAGCTGGTATGTTCTGGTGCGTGTCGAGTAGGTTATTCTTTTTTCTATTCTCTTTTCAGCTTTTGTTCTCTTCGTTTGCTTTGTTTTTGTTTCGATACAATTGAATTTAATGCTTCGTGCGATCGTGCGTGCATTTCGGTTGCTTTGGGGCTGACATTTTGGATTCGACGAAGTCGATTTTTTTGTAGTTATTGTCGTTAGTACACACTCTTGTGGGGACTGTGTGCCCCTATGCTATGGCTAAACATATGTACGACATATATCGCAGCATGAAAATGGAAATTCAATAAAATTTTAACAAAGCTTCCTACTGCCGGTGTGACTGAATTCATTTCCGATCGGATTGTTGTGTTTTTTTTTATCGATTTAAAAAATTTATTTGTTTTGAAGCTCTGTTGATGTCGTGCGTAAGCTTAGTTTACGATCGAGTGTGTGCTGGTCGCTTCTGTTTCTGCCATAAGCTCATACGTGAGTGGGTTGCTTTATCAGAGAAGCTATCGGTTTGTTTTGGATGTTGATAGGATTATGCTTTTGGTGTTTTGTTGCTCAATATTGGCATTTATTGATTATAATTCAATTTAAGCTTTCTATTGAAGCGCATAGCTGGTTTTTGAAATGTTTTTATCTAATAATTTGTTCATTTTAACTCTTGTTATGATTGATGATTGAAGATGATGAGCTCTTATTAAAAGTTTATAATCATTTTATTATATTACATCTCAATTGAATGTTTCAGTTTATCATTTTAATTTTTCATTTTTCACTTAAATGTGCTGTTTGGATTTCATTATTTTATCTTTTTTTCTTTCCATATGTTTGTGTTTTGTATGCTTTATTTTGTTTTTTTTAATGATGTTTGATTTTGAAATCATTACTTTAAAATGTCATTACTCGCTTTTTAAAAAACTCGACTGTTTACTTTCATTTGCGTAAGTGACATCCATGCGAGTTATGACGAAAAAAGTCTTTCCCATCACTCTTTCTCTCTCTCTCCGCATTGATTGAACGCACGTTGGTTCGTTCACTTCACAACTGCCACATACAACACCGGCCCTTGGTGTGAATGATTTGCTTCCCGGTTGCGGTCCGGGCCCCAAAAGTTGAAAGTAATGCCTTGGCACTTGGTGGGTTATTTGAATGATTAAAAAAGGCGAAACCGGTATGAAAAATGATTGATTTCGGGCGCCGCCTAAGCCTGCGATGCACACGTTCCCTCGTAATGGTGCGATGAGCGGAAGGGAAGGGAATCCGTTCCTGGCCGGTAGTGTGTTTTGAAGCGCCTCGAGCCGAAAGCCCGAAAGAAGAAACGGGCGGCAGAGCGTATCAATTTCTACTAATGGAAACACTCGAGGTGTAAGTCACACCTACACTTGCTTGCAAATGGTAAGCGAACAAAAAAATATAACCTACGCAAACCGGAAAGCAGGAAGATGCTACCTGCAGCGACCGTCTACCGAAAGGAAAAGGTGTGGAAAAACGAGCTGCTTCCGGAGATTCCAGGCAGAGCGTGTGTGTGTGTGCCTGAAGGAAGAAATGTTGCCGACAAGTTGGTGGAAAAATGTGGTGGAAAGTGCCAGTTTCGGGGGAAAAAGCGGGATTTGATTGATCGAGGGCGTCCTCCCGCATTCTGGGTGCATGCGTGTGAGTGTGTGTGTGTGTGTGTTTGCGAGCGAGAATGCTTTTAGCATAATGACGAAAGATTTCGTCGTCGAATAGATTGTGTTTGAGGTGGTAGTTTAAACCTGCTGCTGACGACGAAGCACTACGACGACGAGGACGACGAGCGTGAGCTGACGAGCTGACTGACGGATGTGAAGTGGACCCACAGGAACGTGTTAGCCAGGAAGTTGTCGGCGGCACGGTGCTGAGGGCACGTTTGAAGTACTACAGTATGTTAACATGAATCCTGCTCGTTAGGGGCTTGAGAATGTAATCTTTTGCTTTCTGTGGAGTGCTAAAACAACTGCACCGGACGGGCTGGATATAGCATCAGCATGCGGGAGGAAACTGAGCGAATTGGAGTACACGGTACCATGCTTCTATTGTGTTAGATAACAACTTCCCAGCTCTATTCAGCTGCATTGCAAAATTATAACCCCTTAACCAGCACTGTTTCTGGGCGTGTATTTCAAATCCTTTTAATCGTATCACTCACGCTGTGTTTTATAAGAAAATGTTTTGCAAACAAACGATTGCAGGCAGCTATTACACACTTCTTTGTGCTGTCGTGTACTTTTGTCTACTTTCTTTTTCCATCCGCATCTCCCAGTGGATTAAGGCAACTCATGCCTCTTCACGCACGGAGCTAAGAGCATCATGATTCCTCCAGCCACCAGCGCTAACAAGATAACCTGTCTAATACGATTAGGGCAATCGAATTCTGCTAGTCACTGTCAAAAGATCGGCTGCTACTGCTGGCGATGAATTGGAGGGGGCTTGGGTCTTGTGTGTCTTTCGGAGAAGGTAAACTAGGGAGCTCTTTGTTGTGAATGGAGAGATGGAATGAAGAAGTTATCCTCACTCCTCGCTTGGTTGGTGGTTTTTGGGTGGAGAGGCTGCGTCATGGGCGAGGCTGCGAAATGGTATCCCCATCACTACCGTGCGCATTGTTTTCCGGCCCCGGCAGCAGCGACATGAACAAATCATAAATTAATTGAATAATTTTATTTGAACGTACACGGCTCGGCCCTCGGATCGTGACGGGTCCCCCGATGGATGGTTGGATGGACAGTGTGTGTCAAACGTTTGGCATACGGCGCAATCGAGCATTGGACAGGCGTGGCTATGTGATTAAGTGAAGCTATGACGTGAAGAAGCGAATGAGGTCAATCGGCTCAAAGTCTCTATAAAAATTGCTAAATAAAAAAAAATACGACGTCACCTGACTGTTTATATTTTGTTTATGTTTTTAAATACAGCTGCAATGTACAGCTTAAGGATTTTTTGTAGAACTTCGTTTTAATTTTAATTTTGAAAGGAATTAAAATAAAAACCTGGATCTGGATCATGGATCTTTAATTCATTTTTGATGAAGAACAATTATTAAATCTTTTGTTTTTTATTTTAAAAATATTCTATGTGTGATTAATCGATTGATTTAAGGTGATTTTTCGTAAAACCAGTGAATTTTATAATTTATGAATGACATTTGAATTTGAATTTGACATTTTTTTTGTCCATTTTCCGTGGAAATCGATTAACCGGCATCGGCTCAGACCCAAGCTGTCCGGATAATCGACGTTCTACTGTATTTAATTATAATGTCATATCTTGTAATCTCCATCTCAATACCTTAGTATTTTAATTAAATATGTTATTCCAATTTCCTATACAATCTTTGAACTGCACTGTAAAACAAGATCCTCACACTGTCCCTGATGTCGTGTCATTCGAATGCCATCCTTCGTTCGCTTCGTGCCATCTAATTCCCCCGCTGACGGCATGATTCGTCATCTTTCGGGAGTTAAAGCATAATCCCTCCCGCCCGTACCACGGCAGCCACTACCCTTGCCGGAACAGCACCGGCTTGGAAAAACATACCACACGCACACGAGGGTTGCGGGTGCGAGCGGGTTTGTAGATGGTGCCTGTGCTTATGATGCTTTATTGTTTCGGTTGTCGCTGTTTGCGGCGGTAGCCCGCTGCCGCCCGGGAGAGTGATGTTTATGCTTTGGCGGTATGCACACACGGTTGCACAGCACAGACAGGCAGTGTGGTACGGTGGTCACAAAACTACAGCACTTTGCCGCCAGAGTCCAATCAAAATCATTCAATGATGGTACTGCTGCTGCTGCTGCTGCTGCTGCGGCTCTTTCTCGCCCGAACATTCCGAGCGTCGTTAAAAAGTCAAGCGCGGCTTAAGTGTCGGCTGGAAGATTATTATTTATGTGTGTCGGGCAGATTGTTTTCTCCCGCGAGGATTGATTGTTGTTTCTCGAATGTCTGGCAAGTGTGTTTGTGCGTGCGCATAGGGTTGAAGATGAAGGGTTAGTCCAGGAGGGGATGTCACACTGTGCCGTCGCCGTTGTCGTTCGATCGAGTTGTTATCTTCATTAAAGCTAAAGTCGTAAAAGGTGCGGCGGAAAGGCACTGAAGGACATGCATTCTAACAACTTGTAAAGTGTTTGACAGTGTCTTTTGATTTTACGATGCACACGCACAGATTTACCAGCGCCCTTTAAAGGGCTGGAGGGCACCATTTCACCATCGTGTATCAAAGGAGCGAGTAGAAATTATCGATCTACAACACGAGTAATAATAATAACGATTAAAGCATGCCAAAGAAAAATCATAAGCAAAAACAATGGAAGAATAAATGGCACCACACGTACGCTCACGGGTTGCCCTGCAGGGGGAATTGTTTTTGCTTGCCCTGTAGATCGTTTTGATGCATTTCCTTCTTGCGTACACGCTCCCTGCTCCACCGACTCGTGTCGTATATTTCATTTGCGATTTTCATGAATTTCAAGTGGCACATTAACGTTTGCCGCGCGCCACTCTTCACTGGCTGGCTGGCGTGTGATGGCTGGGACGATGCAGAAGCACAGAAGGAAGCACACACACAGCACAAGAGTAATGATTGTTGGGCACGAGCAACAAATAGCATCCGGCAAGCGGCAGCCTTCGGTGGAGCGGGGAGTGTAGCATGTAGTACGGTTTTCGGAAATAATGACATTCATTCATTTATTCATTTATGGTTATGCAGCCTTAAACACTTATCATCTCGCTCTGCTGTGACATATGCTTGCTGGGTTCGTGGTGGTTTCGTGTGGAAATGCATTTCTCTTACTTGCTTTTTTGTGTTTGTGTGCGCACTGGTGAACCTTTCTTTTCTTTACATGCGGTTTTTTTTTGCAGTTCGGTGCATATTTTCCTCTGTTTTTGTTTGATCGTTTTGGCTGTGCCTGATTGCACGGTGCAGCAAACGCCACAAGTCGGATGTTGTTGGGTGTGGTGTGATTACTCTGTGGCTTTGTAGGGATGTAGGATGCTTTGTTTTTTTGCCATTATTCATTTCAATTTTCCTCCTCGGAGTGCTGCTCCTCAGTGTGGTGAAAAGTTTCGCGTGTTTCAGGGCAATATTCTAAAACGGTCGAAGTAAACGGTCACAAACGGCATGGTGCTTTCGTAGCTGCTGGGAGCTGCTTTTTATGAGTATGTTTTCCCGGATTGTGAATTTTCCTGTGAGTAGAGAGCATACTGACTGTGCAAATGAGCATAAAGTTAGATGGAAAGAGTGGATATTTTGTATAATGTTATTAAAGTAATTAACTCCCGGGTATAATTACTTCTTTGCTACGAGAAGAACAATCTTTCTGTTTGGTTTTCTTGCATTGTGCAAATGATGTCATTTTTGGAGCAAATTAATCAATACAATGTGTTAAGAATTTGTTTTGTTCTTTTCTTAACTTTTCCGACAGGTTCTAAAGGCATATGACATTTGCGAAAAAATAGAGTTTAAAAAAATATTATTTAACGAAAAAAAAACCCCTAATTTCAACAATTTTAAGCATTTTAAAGCATTAATAAAGTAGTTTGGTCTGATTTGTTTTAAATAACTAAGGCCTAACAACGATAACAAAACCTTGTAAAGACACTGAAAGTACTGTCTTGTCATTTGATTGCTTAAAACATTAAAACCATTTTTATACTATTGCTTCATATTGTATTATGTTGAAAATAATATAAATTCGGACTATTTTATAATTTTTAGTATTACTGTATATGATGTTCTGTTTATTTAATAGTTTATGATTCTGAATAATAAGGTCTGAACGACCTGCCAATTATAAATGTCTATGACTATGATTTACATATGAACTGTTGGAATCTGACCCGTTAACATCTACCTGAGTAAAAAAAATCCGTTTTAAGTTATTCTTAAACTCTATTATTTCGTTGCATCAAACTAGAAAAGTGTGTGTTTAAGACTAGAGCCAATGTACATTCTAATCCGCCCAGTGTTAGTTCTGCTAGCATCTACCTCCCACCACCAGCTCAGATTATGCCGACGGTGTGGAAATTCTACACAGTACCCGGTACCGCCCAGGCAAGCTCTGGTGCCTAATACTACTTCCCCGACGCTTGTGTCAGGCAACCATCGTCCCCGTGCAAGCCGCTACTGCCGCTGCTGTGACCAGCGTTGTCAAAGTGTTTGCTTTGGGGCGTCCATTTTTTGTTCAACCTCCTCCGTCAGCCTCCCTTTGCACCACAAACAGCACTGATGGGACACTACACAGCGCTGCCGAGGAGGAGTAATTGGAGAAAATGGAAATATTTTCATCCCTCACCTACAGCGGGCACTGGCACTGGGAGTGCGACCACCAACCACCACCACCCGATGGGATCAAATCGGGAGGAAAAACAATGCAATGAAAGGTGAAATGTAAATAGCAATGATTCACAAACCGTCCGGCTGTGATGCCCAGCCAGCCAGACCGCTCGCCCACCTGCCTCGCGGGTCTCGCGCGACGGGAATTAACACTTCAAAGCGAAATGTGATCAACCGAAGTGCGCGCAAGTGACACAGAACAACCTCCCCCAACAACCCCCGTCATCAGTGTGCCAGTGATGGTGGTGGTGGTCTTTGCACGGACATTTTGTGCCCACGTATCGATGGGGCATCCACGCGGAAGGAATGGAACACGGGGGATTTTGTAGCAGACATCGTCGTTGTTGATGTTGTTCGCTTCAGCTTGATTATTCTGTTTCTGCCGCCCCGTTGGCATACGACACATTCCGTACGGCCATCCTGGTGCGGTGCGATGCTTTATTGGCACATTTTTGTCCGTTTCGGTACTGATGTTTCTGCTGCTCCTGCCCTTCCCACCTCGGACTGTGTCGGGCCCTTCACGATCCGCTGTCATCGTGAAATTAGTTCCATTGGGGGTTATTATGCTGCATGCGCCACAAACGCTCCACAGGAGGTCTAGTTCGGGCTTGGTGGGGAGTTTTTTTGTCTGTGTTTGTATGAGCCTAATAAGAGGGAATAAAGAGGCAGTAAGAAGGAGACGTGCACTTTAATGGTATGTAAATTATTTGAAAATGTATTTTTGTGAGTGGAACGAAATTTACTTTTGTTTGATTTCGGATTCGTCGGTTTGTTCATTCGTACGGTGTGGCTATTCTTAGGGACGCGAAACCAGGCTTGAAAGTGGAAAATTCAATAAATCATACGTTCAGCAACGAAGATGATGGTTACCATAGTAGCAGATCCTTCGCAGGGCTTTACCCCAGCTGGTGGAAGTGCGTTTTTTGTTTTATTAATACGCTTGATTCGTCATATTTTATTAATGTCCAAAATTTCCTTCCGAACATGACTTAGTTTTCAGTTCTTCTGTAGAAAAGAAAATTGCTTTATTCAATTTCGAAAGTTCACCGGCCCCAGGCGCGCACTGGCTGTTAAAATAATCATGCCACAAAAACAAGATCTCTACATCGGGTGCTCCTCCTGGCTGATGGCAACGTTTTGAGGGAATAACATATTCCAACGACTTTTATCACTTCACCGATAAAGGTACCGGGCACCGAATTACAACGCCATAAAAGTCGTAAAGCCAATAACTTATACTTTCGATTCGGTTGTGGCTGGCACAATTGCACTGGCAGAAGAAGAGGAAAAAAGCTCCATTTCCTCCAGTTCAGTGTGGCTGCTGTGAGGCAAGTGCACAGCAGGTTTGTGTGTGTTTTTTTGTCCCCCCGGTTTTTATTTTCAATTTTCCTGATTGCTCTCCTTCACGATCTTCACGGACGAGCGTGGGCAGGACCACATGTGGACCACTGCAGCGGCGGGACACGGGTTTCGGTCGCTTGTTGCGGGCGGCAACAACATTATGGCGCTGCGGTGTTGCGGCATATAAAAGAGGACACAATCGCTCGATGCGGAGGAAGTGGTAAAAGGCACAAAAAAAAAACACGAAAGAATGAGACATTTCTAACCTCCTGGGAAGGTTTTAGTGCACGAGTTCGGGTGCCCGAAACGAGGGTGCCAAGGACAAATTTAAGTGTGGTTTTTTTTTCGCAGTGGGTGTGTATGTGTGTTAACTATCTTTCTTTCTCTCTTGGGACACACTCTCGCAGCTATCAAGCGCAAGAAGAAACAAGAATGCTCGTTGGTGGAAAATGGAAAAGTCGTAAAAAAAATAAAAACCGTCACTACAGTTGGTCATCGTGCCTTTTTTCCCTCGCTGGGAGGAAAATTGCACACAATACGCCACTGTCACTACTGCGTTCGGGACGCAACGATTTTTTTTGTGAGGACTTGCGCTCTCATTCATTATTCATAATGATCTACCACGGTGAACATCTGGTTCACATTTCGCCGGTAAACTCCGGCAAACGGGGTACCCCGTTCTTCCCAATACTGCTGCAGCAATTTCCACTTGCGGGCGAAGGAAGGATAAGAGCAGGAAATTGTTTTTCCAATGTCTTGTCTATGAGGTTTGTTGTCTCGTGCGTGGGCTATAATTTGGAGTTGCTGTGGAGTTTCTTGATGGAAGGAAGATGCCGACTTTCGGAGATGTCCTTGAGGAGCTGTAGAAAACATTTCCAATGATGGCGACTCCATTAACCTTGAGTCTATTTATCTTTTGTACGCTACAACTGGAGGTGGTCAGCGTGCGGAACTCTTTTCGTGTAAAATTCGCTGAAACATCCACCTCCGGATCAGTTTATTTAGTGCTGTTTTGGGGGCTCTCATTGATGAGCCTTCGGCAGGAACCGGTTTAGACACTTCATTTGCTCGTCCGCCCCGAGCAAGTCAACCCAACAGTCACTCGAGTGAAAAGTTGCGAAACAGGGCAAGGGTGATTGAAGGGACAGAAGAACTGAAGATGGGGCAGGGTAGAGTAGGAAAAAGGTCAAGTAACGATCCATCGAATGTCGCATCCGTTACGGTCACGGTCAACGATTTGTTACCGAGTTTTCGCTCTACTTCGGTGGCTGCAAGTTTTCGGCACCTTTTGGAGTGGAAAAAGGGAAGGATACTTTCGGGAGCGGTGGAGGTGTGATTCGGGTTTTCCGGGAGTGGTTTGCTTGGAAAAGAGATCCTGGCCCCTCAAAGATGGTGAAAGATATATCCTACCCAGTGGAGTTGATTGAGTGAGTGAGATTGCCCTGAACAAGAAGACACACACACAGTGGGCAGAAATGGACATTACCCGTGTACATTTAGCTCCAGAAAAAGTTGCCTTTTCCGCCCTTCTTTTGCGGCTGGTGTGTGTGTGTGTGGCTGACATCTTGGACTTTTTGCGAGTTCTCAGCAACGATTAGACCCATGATGATGGTGGGGTAAATAAACTCAACTGAATCCACCTTTACTATTGAGCCAAAGAGGCAGAGGAAATACCGGATCTTTACTTTGGATCTTTCGTACACCGGAAGAAGTCGAAGAATTCGCCTAGAAAGCTGTCGTAAGCCGCAGCGTGCCACACTGGTTTTGGGTGTGTGTGTGTGTTCATGTAATTATTTAAATATAGAACTCTGACTTTAACTACACTCTGCGTCAGCTGCGGAAGTCTTTTTCCCTGGGTAGATGAAAACATGAAAGCCGTATAGCCTGATAAGGCATTGGCGCGTTTTGTGGTATCAGTATCACAGCCTGGGAAGTTTAGCACGAGGACGCTTAGGACGTACGGAAGATGTTTTCCGCTTGCTTTCGACGAAGTTGTTTGAGACAGCTGCTCTGTTATTTATTTTTCAACCGTGAGAGGCAGGCTGACGGTGGACCATTTACGCTAAGGGACACGCATTAACCAGGCCGCTGTAATTCGGGCGAATTGGAAATTTTGAAGCTTTGTTTTTGCGTGATTTTGCTGGGCGTTGAAAGGGATGTAGAGTATCTAGAAATACGAGATTTTAAAACGACAATCTTGTGCTAGGTTTTTCTCCTTTTTCTGCTTTCTAAACAAGAATCATTCTCTGTAGATCTCGCTTGAGCTGCTGAAATAGCACAATCTTCACTCAGCTTATTATCTGAAACATACGAAAACCTGATGCTACAAGGCTTGATCATGCTGTCAGAAACCGTTAAGCAGCACAGATTAATATTGAACGACATATCCAAAATCGATCAAAATGTTGTGATGTTCTCCCGTCCCGACAACGCTCTCTCTCCCGGAAATGACGCTCTAATTGGGAACCACTCGATCAATCGCATTCTTCTATCACTCCACCACACCACACACGCTCGTCCGTAGGCTGGCATGTTTGCACGCAGGATTAGTACACCACTACTGGCGGTGTTTGTAAGGCAACCGAAATCACGCCGCGTCCGATCAATGACTTGATACGGGGCTGGGCTATCTTTTCGTTTTGGGTTCTTCCGCCACGACCCTAATCGGACCGAACGCTGGGGAATGGGGTCCTGAAGTTGACGGCGCGTCGCGTTCCATCCACGTCGGAAAAGCATGGAAAACCATTTCTCAAACATACATTCCACGTCTCCCGTTCTCTTTCTCAAGCTCAAGCTTATTTGTGTGTGTGTTAGTCGGTGAACTAGAAATCCGAAAAGCAAACAAAACCAACGACCGATTTTCGACCAAATGGTGGCTTCATCGTGGAATTGGCTGTGGCCGCACATTGTGCGCTACTACGAGTGCGCTCTTCGATACAGTTTTTTCTTCATGTTTTTTTTCTCCCCTTCCTACGTCTACCGTCTTCACGTCTCTAATCGTGTTAAGGACCACTTTTCCGTTATTTGTATGCTTTTTGTTGTCTTTTACTTTAGCCGCTCCGTCCGTTGGTCCGTCCGTCCGTCCGTCCGACCGTTACTGAGCTTGAGTTTGAGTTGGGCAGACCGTTTGGGCACGGGCTGTGTGTCAGCTCGGTGGTTTGTGTCGTTTTTCCACGCCATTTCCACGCCGCCGGTTCCGCTCGATCAATGTGGTCAATCTATTTGGTTATGCTTTCGTACATCAAACATAGCTGCTCGCCTATTTTTTTTCGTCGTTTCCTTCCACACTCCCAAAGTGCACACTGCTCAGGTCTCTAGGTCTCAATAGAAGACTGAGGCCTTAATTCCTCGAAAAAAGCAAGAAAGAAAGCAAAAAAAAAACTCAAATCACCGCTTTTTCGTGTTTCGTGCGCGCTGTGTTTGCATTGCGGAGCGTACTACGTCTGCGATAAGATAACACTGTTGTCAGTGATTGACATCGAGCAATAAATTATCGATATGTATGTGCGGCTTGCGAGGGAAGCCAAACGAGTCGTGTGCACTTTCACACTCGGAGAAATGCACGGCGGAAGCGGTAGGTTGGTCGCTCTAATCACTGAACACCAACCACGGTCGAGGCGGGCAGCCGAACGATACAAATCAAATAGGCAGCGTTGTGAGCGAAGATAAGATTAAGATGAGAACGCACCCAACGGTCATATTTGTTTGTGAGGTTGTGTTGATTGTTGAGACGTTTTTGTCGGTGTCGTCGGTCTGCCTAATGTTTGGTACAATGCTCTAGCACTCCCCGATACCGCAGCATAAGTTATGGAGCGGTAGATTGCGGCAGAAAAAGTACCATCACCCTTCAGCTTCAGAACCTGCTGTTTGAGAAAGCTGACTTTTTAACCTGCGTATGGGCTTGGGCTCACATGACGCACTGGATGACGAACGCTCGCTCAACGGTTGACACTGCAGCACCATGACTAACTTGTCAGCGGCGCGTAACAAACCCAGTTGCTGAAATGGGGCGGATCCTGTGCACCATCTCACGCCCTGGGCGTGCAGAAAACGCATCGCCCTTGAGGTGGCGATGGTGATGGAAAACATCTGCCACGCTCCCGGGGACATCATATTTATGATCCATGCCGAATGGCGATTGAAACAAGAGACATGAAGGCAGCGGCCACGGACACTTTGGATGGCACGAAGATTTGGCACGGACAGATTTCGATTTGTTTGATCGTGAAATCGATTCTCTTCGCTACTCGAATATTTATATGTGATGATGATGGTGTTGCAAGTGCATTGGGCGGTGCAATTGTGGACTGCTCTTGGAGGGTGGCGTTTGTGATAAATTGGTATGAAATTGTGATATGCTTTTATTGGATTGGTGTTCTCTGTTTGCTTGGCTGTGTCGAATGCCTGAGGAAATAATTATATTTATTTGTGTTCTTTTGTTCATGTGAATGATTTTTGCCGATAAATTACTAATGAATGTCGGCGTAACAAAATATGCCTTATGGAATCTGTTTAATTCAATTTGTTTTTTGCTGTATCTTTTTTTATACAATAGATATCTTTACGACTTTGGCTATTTCACATTGAATTGTATAGCATTTATTTAGTTTTTGAGTTCTTTTGTTCAATTTTCGATTTTGATGAACTGATAGTTAAGCTAGGATTTTTTGTTTGTTCATTAAAATTAAAAATTTGGGCTATAATTACAAACTTTGTTTTATGTTTTACTATGTATATCACAATATGTATGTGAAATTACATTGTTTTGATTTATTTGATACTATTTTTCTCCTTATTTTGGTCCTGTGATAAGTGTGTCTTTGCGTTTTTGCCTCATTAGAAGCACGATCTTTAAGAAATCAGGTAAAATTAACGCAAAGTAACGCTTTGGAAGGTAATTTTTAAGGCAACTTTATTATCATAATTAACAATTCTTCCAATTAAGAGTATTTCCTGGTGCACATTGAGGTTTAAAACTTCCCAAAAACCATACTCGACTAATTAAATTCACTCCTCACTGCTAAAGCGGTCGCACACAGCCCACTCCGTACCGTTTGCTGCAAACTTTCATTTACTAGTAAGACGTTATTTATTACCTTGTTAGTTATTCGTTCCCCCCATGCACTCCATGTTAAAACTTCTCTGCGCCACTAGTTGGCTGCATCCCGTGCGGAATAAGTTGTCAAATAAGGACAACACCGTATGTCCGGAAAACATTACGACCACGTTCGACGTGTTCTCGTGTACTGTGCTGCACCTTTCACTTTGTCCTTGCACCGAGCACAATGAATCATGCGACACACACACACACATAACACACACGCTACACGTGCACTAAAGCGCATCTCTTCCAACGAGCAGCGAGTGGCACATGTCGATGGGTTGAGCGTCGTAACGAGTCGTTTCCGTAGCCATTTCTCAAAGCCGGCAGGGTTGAAGAAGTCACACGGCATCATCGTTCAGCCGGGCTGCTGCCGGGCTGCCACTGCAGTGGTTCAAACTGGCAAAGAACTTGCCACCAAAAACAACGTATGTTTCGTATATATTGATCACCCGAAAAGTTTATCCTCCCGGTGCTCCTCGTGGTGCTTCGTTGGTCGGTCTCGTGCGCTTTACAAGACGCTCGCTCAGAGCGCAAGGACACAGCTACTGTAGAAGGATGAGTTTTTTTTAAGCACGACACCATACACGCTCGAATGTGTTTGTGTGTTGGCACACGGTCGCCCAGGACGGTCCCTGCCTGGCTGCGCTTAACCTCACAATGTGTTTTCCCTTAATGAGTTTATGATTGCATGCGCCCCGGGATGGGGGGTGTGTTCCGCTCGCGTGGCGGGTTGGAGCATCCGGAGCGGTGGGAAAATATAGTTATTTTTCAAATCGTGGGCCAACCACCAGCACGCTCACAAACGCAACGAGCAGGCTGCTGCGGGTAAAATGATGCTGTGTCTGGCGGTTCCTTCGCCCCGTTCTGTTTGTGTTTCCTTTCTGATTGATCTCGAGGAAATGCGATACTTTTCATCGCAGACAAAAGGCGCGCGGGCATACTGCGTGTGCCCGGCTTGAAGATATCTCGCGTGAGTCGGGCTGCCGCCGCTTGTTGTTGGCTTGTGATGATGATGGAAGCGGAAGGGCCATATGATGGTGCTGACGCGGATGCTGGTTTTTCGGTATTAATTACAGGTCGAGGATTTTCGGCGTGGCCAGGCCGTGCTGATTCTCGTGCTCGTGCTGTGTGGAAGTAAATCATTTTGAGCGCACGAGAGAGAGAGAGAGAGAAGAACGCTCAGCGGCGGGTTCCAGATGGGAAATGTTTGTTTGGACGGCTTGGTATGACTTACTGGTGGATATGGGATGGGCCTAGCGAATGGATGGATGGGTCCATACCGCAACGATGACGATACCAACAAGGGCTTATGGGCTTTGGTGGGTTTGGCAAATGTGGAAACACACTCGGGCGAGAATAGAACACAGTGGCGTTTAAGCGCATCACACAAGGCAGTGTGGTTCAGCTGATTATAATATCTGTAGCTGCGCTGTGGTTGTGGTGGGAGTTGGGTTTTTTTGCAGCATCGCTTTGCAACTAGAGCGATTTGAGTGACACTTTAATTTGACAGGAAGTGTTTCATAGCGGAGCGTTTCATTTAACTGTCTGAAGTGAATGCGGTTGTGGAACTAGTCAGTTGTGGTGTGGAGTCAATGATGATGAGATAATTGTTCTGGTCTGCTTTCCTATTTGGATTTTTTTGCTTTTGATGTAAAATGTAATCATTTTATTGATTGAAAACCTACATTTATTGCTATACTTCCTTTTTTTCGAGGAGATCTCATAAAATACACTAACAGTTTAAGCTTTGTTGAATTTACTATTCATTGATTATATTTTAGTGTTTTTTTTCTATTTTATTAAATTTTTTGTAATAGTCCTTTTTTAATAGTCCCTTTTTAATAGTCGTGTTGTTATTTTCATGTTTTTTGTTTGCTTTAAAGTTCTTGTTGTTTTCTTTGTTCTTTATTTATTCATTTTACAATTTGTTTATATTTTATATTTCATTTTGTACACAAGCGAATGAATTTTATGTTCTTTGAAATTCATGTCAACTTTTTGTCTTTTTAAACCTCAATTTCGTTGGTTAGGATATTATGATAACTGTTTGAATATTCTTTATGTAAATAATTTTTAAATGTAATTTTGAAACAAAACTCGCAACAAAACTCGAAAACATGATGAAAATAATGTTTATCTTTAATACAAAAAGAAACATATCCAATTAAACATTTAATACCTGGCAAATGATTTTCTAATAAGAAATGAATACCGATTAAAATCAACAGTTTTTTTTTTTGCAAAACTTTTTAAAGCTGATTATGTTTTACATTTTTTTTCGTACAATCGTTTCGACTGTTTCATGTCAACGACATATTGTAATCTGCACAAACATATGGCCACTCGCGTCCCGCTGTTTTTCCTTAGCTTAAGCTCTTGCTGCGTTTGCTAATCGGATGTAACCATTCTTTCCCCCTTTTCCTTGTTTTCTTTCGCAGGTACGTATTGGAAACAAATTAGCACGATCGCACACGACGGGAGGGAGGGAGCGCTACGATACATCGCCGGGCGGGAGGGGCAAATTCAACCCGGCGCAGCAGCTGGTACGCACAAATAAAACGCCGTATCTACAGGACCGACCCATCGCACCCGGATGGAGCGGCTGTCACAAATGTGACCGAAATTATGCAATCATATTCAGGATCCGGTAATTGAATTCGCGATCAGTGCGGCGCGAATACAAAGGTAGAAATCCTTTTAACGCGAAAAGGTTTTGGGTTGGGTCTGTGCTCTGCGGGTAGACGAAGCAAAAACCGGGAACTCTTTCCAACAGGATTTTGATAAATGAAAAGGGATGAATGGGAAAAGCATATTCCATTTTTCAAAAAGGGGAAATAACAGTAAGGTATTTGGGGAAGAGTAAAAAGACGAAGGCAAAAAATGATATGGCACAAAAAATAGCGAAAAGCAGCACCCTTTTCTGAGCGCGCGGACGCTAACTTAACTAATAATCATGAATACGGTTGTCTAATCATCGCAAATAATTTATTCAATATGCACCCCTTTTTTGAGAGAGGCAAAAACGCCATTCATCGACCATGCACGTTCCGCGGTCCATTTGGCATCGAGAGTTTGGCCGTTTTTTGCTGGGTGAAAAATCGAATGTGCGTGTGTATATGAAATATACTCGCGTCCCAGTTTCCCCGAACGCCCCATTTCCCGAGCGCCTAATGTTGGGCTCATTTAGGGACGCTTTTCTTTTCATCCTTTGCGCCCGGCTCGTTTCTAAGCCTGTTTGGACGGCTTTTGTTTGTTCCTTGCATGAGCTCGCCACCGCCACTGTTTTCTTCTTCTGTTTTCAAGTGCTGCCCCGCATGGAACGCAGCAGGTCGGGAACGCTTTGCGCCTCCCGTGTGCCATAAATCTCGAAACTTTTCTTCCTATTTCTCAAACCGGGTCGGGTGCGAGTCCAGCCTTTTTGCTGTTGTTGTGTGTTGTGTTGGTGTGTTTGTTATGTATGGTGGGGATACATCATAAGCGCATCATCATCAGCAACAGCATCGTCACCATGGGGGTTGATCCAATTTTTCTGGATCAAACTCAAACCTGGGCGGCCTGGGCCTGGGCTTGTTGAAAAGTATAAAAAGGGATGCTCCAACATTTCCTGTTGCGTAAACCAATTTCTGGAGGACGAGAGTTGTCCTAAAGGTGCAGCAAAATCAGTCAAAAATTTCTATAAACCCATCAAAGCGACTTCCCGCGCCATTTTTGGGGCTCACCTTAAGGTTTTATTGTTCTGCTGCCTATCGACCCTTTTTTTCTCGCGTGGAAGCCCACCTGTGGGGTATTCTCTGGGTTTTTATGTACCCTTTTTCCGGAGGGGCACAACAAAACAACACACAAAAACGAAGATCAAAACTTCGCTCCAAGAGTGGAAAAATAATGCAAAGCTGTTTTTTTTTTGTTTTTTTTTTGTTGTATCCGTTTTGTAGTGTTTTTTCTGCATCAAACATTTCTTTTCCAACTCCATTCTCAATAGGAAGTTTGTGTGCGAGTGTGTTTATGTGGAAGCTAGGGGATTATGCGAATGTGGACAATGGTTTGCACACATCTTTGATTGTTTGTTTCTCTAACATACACACACACACGCGCGCGCGCACTAAAGGATGAGAGGGAAAATCCACTCAAGAGATTTGAACAAAATAATAACAGAAGAAAATGGTTATTTCCCCGGCAGGAGCTGTAGAGTGGATGATATGATTTTCTGTTGTTCTTTTCTCTGTATGAGTGCCAGTGGAAAGAACCCTTTAAGTTTGTCTTGTTGTTTCATTTTGAAGTTTGTTTATAGATTTTAAACAAGCTATCGATGTGCTTCATAGTTTGAAGATTGCTGTAAGTGTTTGCAAGCAATTTCCTAAGGTTTTTCCTTACATTTTTTTATTTTTGGAATCGATTTATTTGCAGTTTACGGTTGTAAATCAGGATTTCTTAACAAAAAACGCTTCTGTCTGTACTAGTGTTGAGTTCTCTCCAAGGATTTATTTATGTATCTCGAAAGATTTCTAAATCTTCAAAGATAAATGAATATTTAGATTCATCAATCCATTAAAATCCACAATCTATCAAAATATTGAATTTGCGCGATCTCGCCAAACAACACAGGCATGTTGTGGGTTCCAGCCTCGCATTGACCGTCTCTCCGTAGCAAAACAAACTGTCCGGCGGCGTGGCAATGGAATAAGTCTCCAAAGCCTGTATAGGCTGGCATGATCACGTAAGTTATTACTCCAAGAAGAAGAATAATGAAGAGTTCTATAAATGAATGAAGATTTATGAATCCCTTGAGCTTTATCATTCATAAATCATTCCAGAGATCTTAGTATCTTTGGAGAATCATTAATCCTTGAAATGGTGATTCTTTCAGATTCATGAATCTTTGAAATCAAGATTCAGAATTATTGAGTCATTTCAAAGATTTATTCAGATTCATGAATCTGAATTAGATTTACTCAAGACTAGCCTATACATACAACACACTATAGTACAATAGCATGAATTGTTTCAACAGAAATATCACGTTACGTTATTAATTGATATCACGATTATAATTCAAAATATCACTGTTCCTCTAAATAATGTCTCAGAGTACTGGAGTCTGCGCATTCTAGCCATGTGATTGATAAGCATATGTTTGATAAGCATTGCTTTAAATTTCTTATTACAATTGTTGGTTTATCTGATAAGTGGTCTAATAAGTAAAACCTTCGTGAAATTTACTCTTGTCTTTTCAAGTATTGAAATAAATTAAAGCATTACTTGCTATGTATCACTTCACATTTAATTTATAATATTTTACCAAATATTTGAGTTCCTTCCACCCATTAAAGTGTTTAGTAAACACATTTGTCACCAGAGCTGTCCTACATAAACACATCAACTTGGTATATCAGCATACCTTACCCCAACAGTTACACGCTTCATGCATCTCTGTAATGCGGCTGCTCGTCTCTAAATTGCACAAAAAAAAGCAACAACAAAACTCCCTTCTCCTTTCAACATTCTTAGCAAACCCATTACTCTCGCTTCGCCAAAAGCAATCCCGGGGAAGGGTGGGAGGCAGAGAAAACAGTTTATCCTTCGCCCTCCTCTTCGAGGAAGGGTCCATTCGTGGTCGTGGTCCGAAGTAATTAATCACTCAATTTTGCGTGGTTGTTCCTCTCGATTTCTACCACTTTTCACTCGTTGCAGTGAAAAATGGAAGAAAACGGGCTTCACTTCCACCACCACACCATTTCCTCGTCTGGCACCGCACCATGCGCTGCCATCTCCGGAAAGGGTTATTTATCAAAGCATAGCTTTTCTTTTTTGTGTTGTTTTGTTCTGCGTCTAGCACGGGTTTTCCATTCATCCTGTTCAGCTTTCCAGCACAGAATGGGAATGTAGGAATATTTGGTCGTATACGTATCGCGCCCAGTGGAGGGCTGCCTTTACCCGGAAATGGGACTTTTTAGTTTCACCGGTCCAAACGAAGACCAACCATTTCTTTCGCGCTCTCGCTATCTCCTGTTGCGCCTCGCACACTGTGTTGGCCGGTGCATAACCGTTTCCGGGCGTTGGTTTCGGTGGTTCTCAAATCGCGTGTAAGTTCGTTTTGGATGCCCGCCCAGAGGGAAGATTGTACAGCTCGGGTGGGGTACAAGAAAAAAGAAAAATTGCACAAATATTTTAATATTAAGTTTCAGCAAGGACTAGATTCCTTTCCCGACCAGAGAGTGTGCGCGGTATGTGAGTACGCGCGCGTACACGAATCCCTAGTTTTTCAACTGTCCGTTTCAACCACCGACCGACCCATTGAAGGTGGTGAAACTCGTACAATCGTACCGGGACGGAAAAAGGCAAACATTGGGAACGAAAAAAACGGTTACACAAAAACACACGCGCGCAGTGTGTGGCGGCCGAGATGATGGGGAAGATTGGGAGATTGTAGTTAAACAAACAGGGAGAAACAAAAGCAAAAAAAAGGAATGGAAAAAGTTCATCAAGCAACGCAACGCGCATATTAAGCGAATATGAAAATTTAATTAAAAAATTCCTCCATTTCCGATTTAGCCCGAGCGAGGCGATTGTGTTGTTTTGCTTTACGAATCCTACCGGCCACCAGCTAGGCAGCTTTGTTTTTATGCAAAACTGTAGCCCATAATACGGGTTGGAGCGAGTGAAAGGGGTTTTGCATTTCAATGTTTGGACGAAGGGACGACGGCTCGCGCAATTCGACAGTTTGAGCCCGCGGACGCACATTGTTCTAATCTATTCCGATGAAACCTTTTGCGCCAATGGCGTCGGGCTTTGGTCGGGCTGGTTTAGAGTGAGCAGTGAGTCTCGGTTCGGTCAGCGATGATGAAGCTTTATACATTTTTTGATGAATTATAACGAGAGAAAAAAAAACACGAGCAAATTGAGTTCTTCGCCGTCATGCACCAGTCCCGTTCAAATATTTACAAAACGTTGGAAACTTCATTCAGCGGCTTTGGGAATGATTTTAGCATTGAGATTTGCGATAAAAAAAATCCCCTTCTCACACTATTGCATAGTGACTCACATAGTTACTCTGATAAGTCTTCTCGTCATTGCTATTTCGATTCCCGTAACTTCATTAATAATATTCTCTCCCTTGCTGTCCGTGGTGATGCTAGCAAGAAATTAAAACCGTCCCTCTACACCGGTACACTGGGATTATTTTGAATTTAAACTTCCAGCATCTCGCCCGCTCTCGCTCTTGCGTTCTCTGTGCGATGCGTATGATGCGTATCTAAACCGACGCTACATGACATCCATTTTCACTTACAACTTTAGGGTACAACGCAGTCCGAACAATCCCTCGGCCCACTCTCAGTTGGCAATGGCGTTAAGACCGGGGACAGGGTGATGATTTTCAATTTTTCCAGTTTGCATTTGCGCCTCGGGCTTCCCAGTTTCCCGGTGCTTTTCCAACGGTGCCACACGGGTGTGTCCTCACAGCCTGATCTCACACCACCCTCGCGCGCTTGATGTGTTTGTAAATTGTTATGAATAAAAACAACAATAATCATGATTTATTAAATAAATTTATCGCGCCCCGGCAAAAACAACAGCAACCATCACCGGGGGTGGCGTGTATTTATGCTGTATTTATGCTGCTTTGCACGCGCGCGGGGGAAAACGGATGGACACCGCAATCGGGATCCGAAGGCCAGTCCAGAGTGTGTGGCGAGGCCAGTCCGAATCGGGCCGGGCCACTCTTCATATCAAAAGTAATAATAATAAATCACACTGGGGAAATTAAATTTTTATTCTCACCCTTGAAACGGTTTTGGTAGAGAAGCATATTTGTGGCGAAGGGCGCGAGCGGGCGATGTAGTTTGTGTGAGTGTGCCTCCTGGACCATTGTCGCTTTTCCCCCGGAGCGTGCGTTTACGCTAGAAATGGCCTACCTTTTTTCCCCGTATCCAGCTGGACTTTCTTTCCTAGCCACATATGGACTCGTTCCCATCGCAAGCGTTTGGGAAGGATGCTTGAAGTTTCGGGCCTTGACAGCAGTGGCCGTGCACAGAGGCGTAAGGGTAAAATCGATCCTTGCTCCATTTAGCTTTTCGGAAGGAAAATTCAACATTAATCAACGCCAGCAGCCGCACCGTGAGCACCACTACCGGAGAGACTACCCGGCTGATAGTTCTACGGTTTATTTAAATGGCTTAAATCATTTACCCGGCACGAGCTGCTAGCACGAGCCGAACACACGCGAGGCGCGACGGAAGCTTTGCCACAAAGTCTGGCAACACTTATTGCCGACGGCTGGGACTGAGCTGGGATGCTGTTGGCAGACGGCCAGGTGCCCCAGCTGCTAGGTGTGCCCTTAACACGGTGATAACATGATCGTTTGCAACCGTGCCCGGCTGGAGCCCGGACCGGACCATTTCAATATGTTTCCGAAAATGCAAAACCGGGCTTGTGTTTGCCGTGTTTTCGGAGGTGAATTCAATTCGCAGAAGGAGGTCTAACGGGAGCAGAAAGGGAACATTTGTTTGTGAGGGACTGATTATTTTATGAGAAATTATAATTTCGGGCCTTCTGCCTAATGAGTAAGTGGATGGTGTTGTGTTTGATAATGAGTTGATTAGAAATTTATTTTTATTTTAAATAAGCACACTAGCTCATTATCATGTTCTGTCCTGGTTAATGTTCCACGCAGTAGGCTTCTCTTTTTGAGGGATTATACAGAACACTAGCTGATTTTTCTGCTATATCTCGTGATCAAGTCTAGGCCCTACTTTGTGCCTAACAATTCAATACATATTCATTTATTTCGAGCTTAATTTTTTTATGACTTTGTTTCAAGGTCCTGATTAGGATAATTTGACGTTTTGGGATATCATCAGCGTAGTTCAAAGATAGACTTCGACTCCTGCCATGGTCTATGTAGTGTTTCGCATTACTATTATCATCACTTTTGCAATAATTGCTGCTTCAGTGGAATGTCTTTATTCAATTTTTAAATCCTGTAAATTTTAAGGATAATGGTAAACGGTTTCTTTTTTATCTTTTTTATCAAGCTGCTGTAACATAGAAACATGAATTTCATCTGCTGAGTTTCCTTGACATCTGATGACTACAACTATGAATTTAAAATTGACAACAGAACAGTATAATAAATCTGTATTTGTCATTCATTATGGATTAATTACATTTTACTGCAGTATCATCTGATACTAGTGCCCAGTGTCGTTATCTCAACGCTTCCCGCGAAACACAGATCATCGGCTTAATGATATAAGTGTGAAGCAAACATCAAACTTCCATCGAAACCGTGTACATCCTGAAGGGGAAAGTTTTCCGGGAGGCGCACAATTTTCCTCCATTTCAATCATCTTGATTAACATCTTGATAACATCAAACGCTAAGCAGTTGTAGATAATCGATGCTTTTTCAGCAACACTACGGGGTACGGGGGTTGCTGGAATGTGTCCTCACTATTAACACTTCCAATCATTAGAAACAGTATTTAAGGAGGGTGCTTAACATTTTACCTCATTGTTTTTCCAGGAGCTACAGTGAGTGTCCGTCCCCCATTATTCGATTAATCGTTCCCCGTGTTCTGTGCTGTTGTTTGAAAATACATTAAATTGATGAAATCGCTATCTACGCTATCGATAGTGATTAACACACACACACACACACTTACTCCACACCCAATCCCTGACAAGCTGTTTCTGAAGTGCTGTGTTGCAGTGTGTTTTTCTTCCAAAAAGCCGAACCGAAAGATTATGATAAATTGCCGCATCGATCGGGTGAAAGGGACGAAGGTAGTGATTAGGAGGGATTCATCCCTGTTTTCCCCGAAACCAGGTGGAAACCGCCGCTTGAAGCCGGTGGAAATTTGGAGACGTTTGATCCCTTACCCTGCAGTGTGCCCCAGGTTCGTGATTAACAGTTTTCCTTTAAAATCGTTTCTTTGTCCTCTCGGCTGGAAATCTGTCATGTACACAAGTAGTGGCCTCACACACACACACACGCGCGCGCACAGGACGAAAAGTAGGCAGGAAGTGATCCGTTTTAATTTATACCCTATCACCGGCAGACTCGCTCGCCCAAGCGAGACCCTTTCCGGCGCTGTCTGATGAGGGAATTTCGCTTATTGCTGTTCACCCTGCAGCGGGACATTTGTGCACTGGATGGAGAAGGATTAGAAATGGCGGAGGGGGGGGGGAAAGGGGGCGGTAGAAACAACATAGCACATTAATTTCGGATCGGGTTCCGGGTGCCTTTTGCGAAGAATCCGGCGCCCACCTGACGTGCCCCCCCCCAGCAGCAGGGGGGTTTTTGGCTGTTTTTGGTGACCGTAACCTTTCCACAGCGTACCTATATATTGGTGCAAATAATTTCAAAACCACCCTTGCTCCGTCCTCTGCATGTTTCTTTTGACCCTTTTGGTGGTTGTGTGTGTGTGTGTGTGTGTTTGCCCCTTTTTTGGCCCAAACCCCAAAGGCGCCCGAGGAGGTCGCGAACTGAAGGGTGGGCGTGTACGAGACGATTGAATTATTAGCTAATTTCATCCTAACACACACACACACACACACATAGAAAGGGGCTGGAGTGCATGGTTGAGTTGCGGAAGGATACGCTTTCATAGGCTCTTGATTTAATTCAAGTGGCTTTACGGGCCGCGCTCACGGAGCGCAAGCGGAAACGTGCACGGGGTGCCAGTGTTTCACCATTTTAACCCCTTCTGGGATTGGTGTGACCTTATGCGGTGCCTCCCCGGTTTTCGGCATGTGTGTGTGTGTGTGTGTGTGTGTTTATGCAGCGTCAGAAGACCCCTGGAGGTGTTGCTGTTTTTCGCCGCTCTACAGCGAAATTTGCCTACGCCCAGGCGCCCAGGCTCATGGCAAGAGTGGCACGTGAAGGATGTTTAGGGCTCATGTTTTGTCATGATTTAGAGTGACTCTGTACGTGTGCCTGTGTGCGCACATACACGCGGGAATTCATTTCGATTATTCACGTGTCCTTTTCGATTATTGGGCTGACCTTAGTGGTGAGTTGGTGAGCTGCTGCGCTGTGAAAGGCGGGGATTAGCTTTACAGCTTCACGGTAGCCCGGCTGGGCGCCGCCTGTCTCTGTCTGCAGAGCGACAAAAAAAAAACCGACCCTTTAGCGACAAAAACCAAGCCAACGACGAAAGCGTACCTCCCCGGGGTCCCATGGTGGTGTGTTGGTGTTGTTTGTGGCCGTGATGTTGAAGTGGTGATTTCGCTTTCGATTCAGTTTGTTCGCCTGCCAACCCCGAAAAACCGGGGTTCCGGTGGATTAGCTGTATAAACGGTAGCTTAAATTAAGTTTTCAATTGAAGGAAAAACAGGATCGACACACACCGCTGGGCGCACGGCACGGTTAGGTTTCCCTTTTCCTGGCTAGGCCAAACAGCCGAACACACCGTGACGCATCGCTTTCTCCGGTTGGATGTGAAAAAGGGACCTCGGGATAATAGGGCCAACACAAATGTGTCCTGTGCCCCGAATCCTTTCTCGCTGGCAGTGATTTTTGATACCGGAAGGGTGCTCTTGAAGCGGATTTTGTCGAGGGCAACCCATTGAGGTGTGCCTAATGTTCCCCTCTCTTTTGAGGTCTTATTTGGAGAAGGGGTACTTTTTCCTGCTTCACTCTATGACGTTAGATGAATTATGGAGTAACGAATTTGGTACATGCGATGAATAAACGCAATCGGACGCATCGTAATTAAGCCGTTTGCGTTGTTTGATTAATTTCAATTGGATTTTTTTTATGATTTTCCTTGCGTTGAAAGGCGAAACCGTACGAAGGGTTTAATTGAATTGTATGTGAAATAGTTCTTTAGAAGTTATCTTGTATAATTCACAAAAAAGGGCAGAAAGAGCAGCACATTTGGTAGATTATATGTTAAACTTACTAATCCGCCACCACCAATGAGCTTCTGAGATTATTTTATTTATTTATTTATTTATTTTATAATTCTTGTCCGCCAATGATGACCTCACAAGATATCGTAAGATATTATAGATTAATGTAGCGCAGAACTTCACTAATAGTAGATAGATGTGTGAATATCAGAGTTAGAGCTAGTTTAAGCTAAGTAAAAACCAAATGGACCGAATTTATCCATGGACATTCGACTGTAATTAAAGCACAAGAAGTAGTAAATTGCGCTTTTAGAGATTGTAGAATTATGGGTTTATACCTTTAAAATTGCGAAAATGAATTCAAATAGAAAACACACATGAATTAGAAGGAACTGAACTCTAGGATATAGATAAAACTACTTGACTATTTTGGACTGCTCGAAATGAACTGCTCGAACAACGCGAATGAACTTTGTAATGAATGTAATGAATCTAATGTAATGAATTATGGGACAAATTAATACACAGTTGGTTTTCAATGAATGAAAACAGACGCCGGTTTGGTTCTGGTCTGGATTAAGGTGTACGCTTTTTACATCAAACGTACACTCAAATATCACAGTCCAGTATCTTTCGTGAATATGTTTCACAGAGATTTTGAGTAGAATTCTTATGTTTCAACACTTTGTGAGACTTTGCTATCAAAATTCTAACTCAAGGACCTGCTATTTAATTTCATACACTTTGTGGTGTCTAAATAACACATTTTCATACATGCTTAACTTAACACCGATTCATCGTTCAAAGCATTTGATGGGCAAACCTTTTTTTAAACGAAATTTAAACATCTTTAACCTACAATAAGGAGTTTTTTTCCAATGCTTGAAAAGCCTTGTTTTGTCCTTAAAACTCTTTCCGCCACCATCATTAATCACAGAGCAGAAGTCCTTGAATCTTAAACAATATTAATCAACCATACTTCGCCACGCACAAACAGTTGTTCTCGTGCTCTACCGTTCTGTTCGACAAAATCCGTAAAAATCACCATAAAAATGTCAAACTCTCCGATGATTGCACCATTAAGCGCCTGCACAGCTTTCCGCTTCATAATTGCTGTGAAGCGTCGTTTTTGCCTTTTTACATTTCATTTCTACTCTCTTGTATCGCCGTTTTGTCCCACTTTTGTATTGAATTGAGCAGAAGGAAAAGAAAAAAAGCAGCCCAGTGTAGAGTATTTTTTTGCTAGTTTTATTTCGCGTTGAAGGGGCACCGAATCACCTTTGAGGAGAAAGAGGCGAAAAAAACACACGCAGGGAGGCACGTCGTGTTTTACCAGGGGGGAAGGGTCATTCTATTAACTGCTAACTGCGCCAGTTGGTTGGAAATTCTGTGCTTTGCAGAGAGCGCGTGTGTGTGTGTAAAGCACGCTTCGGTCTTATGCTGAAAACGTGCCAAATGGCGATAAGGGGTTACATTATTCATGATTTCGCAAGTTAATGAGCGCTATCCAAAGCTTAATTCTTGTCGTTAGTGTATAATCAGGCCGAACGGCCGGCGGAGCGGCAGCAGCAGCAGCAGCAGCACACACTGGAGCGACCCCTTTGCGGCCATGGGGCTCTTTTGTGGTCGCTTTTTTATGTTTCGATTTTGTTGAAAATATCTGCGTGCATTCGTGTGTTGAAAGAAAGAGAGAGCGAGAGAGAGAGAGAGAGAGAGAGAGAGAGAGAGAGAGAGAGAGAGAGAGAAAAGGTGCTAGTTTGGGATTAATCGGGATGGAAATGTGACGCTCGCGTCCATATCACCGCGAACCCTTTCTGTCCACCCTGCCCCCTTATCGCCCCTGAGCTGGTATGATAATGTGTGAGCAAGTTCCGGCGCCGTCGCCTGGCCAGGCAAGTTCGTGAGTGACCTATGCCCGCCACCAGCAGCACCTTGATTTGGGCTGGGCTGGGTCACTTGGGTGTTTGTTTAGTGGCCGTAGTAAATCATGTTGTTCTTCGGCAGCAAACGACCCCATCAAAGGATTGCATGACTCACGGGAGTTTTGACGGCACATGCGGACGCTTGCTAGTGTGTAATGTTTATCAAAGTTAGAAAGAATTTCGAGAGCTTGCTTCTTTCCTTTTTTGTTTGGTTTAGCAGATGCAAACGTGGAAATAAAACAATGAAAAAAAAACCGTCTTAAGCAGTGAAACATAATCATAACGTGTTTTTGAATAATATTTCATTGCCGTTTTCTGTGCCTCTTGTGCGACCAGCAAGATGTGAGTGTTTTGAAATATCACTTACTGGTTTCTTCTTGAAAGTAGCATTTTAAGAGCACATTTCGATTAAAAAACGGCCACTTTCATGCGGCAACCAATAAAGAACTGCTCGTAAATTGAGCCGATGTCGTGAAACGATGAAGCACTATTCGTCCTTTCTCCCCCTCAAATGCATACACACATACCCGAGGTTAAAATAGAACCTGCGATGGGTTCTATCGCCGACGATGGGAATTTCGCGAAGGGCCCGTTTTGTGGCGTTACTGCTTACTTTTTCCGGCACGCCAGCGAACACCGAACGAGCAAACCCCCGAAACGGACACTTTGGCGCCAGCGCGCCACACGTCCGGGAGGGCCGCCCCAAAGGAAAGGTCGTAAAAATAGAAGCTCTTCCGGCTAGCTTCCTGTCCTGTCCGGATGGGTGGATTACAAATACATGGTGGTGGTGGTGGTGGTGGTGATGGTGTGTACAACGTGTGGTTGATGTGCTGACCTCAAACTATCCTGTACTGTCCTTTGCTGCTGTTGGCGAGAAACAAGCGAAGGGGAGCGAGAATTGTTTTCGCTATTTTTGCTTTTCAACCAAAAAAGAAATTGGGGGAAAATTCTCCACATCGAGAGCGCGCTACAGATAATGGTGCAAACGAGGTAATGGGCTTGAAGACACCGGGAGGGACCATCCCCGCACAGGGACACACCTAGCGAGGGAGAAGCGTTTTGTTTGGAAAGATGGGGAGTCCATTACATGCATGATTTGAAACTAATTTAATGTGTGCTGGTTTTATGCGTGATGTTATAATGTGTTGGGGTTTTTGGTTGTATTTTCTTGTTGAGTAGCTTTTACACAAAAATGTAGTCAAAACTAGTCACTTGTTTATAAAAATTAATGATAACCCCTTTCAAGCTGACAGGACCTGACAAGGTGTAGTCTACAAATTATATGTTGAAACGTTCGTGCATTTGGACTGATTGGATGTTCGGTAAAAATTTGAAATTATTAAAAGTTATCAAAAAATATAGTTCTTAGACAAATCATTAAAACTTTGCTTTTAGCTGTAGAAGGATTGTTCTTCTATTTGGCGTAACGTCCTACGAGGACATGACGGCATTCGAGACTCCTGCAAGGATTAATTAAATTTTTTGTTATATATTTAACATAAAGGCCGGGGGACACTATGCGTCCTCGTTAGTGTAATTTCGATTATCACTAGCGCATCTGGCGACGGCTGGTTGAAGCTTTTTTGGTCATCGAGGTCATGCCGGATCTCAAAATTAAGTAGTTTTTCCATCGTTTTTTGTCATAAAAATGGATGCAATGCGTGCAGGACATGCGCATCCACCTTTTACAAAACTTTTCTCGTCCTAATTAAGTACAAAACATGGAAAAATTACATATTTTCTGAAGCGGCTCCAAATTGTTTGGTAAAATGCTTCAGTCACCCGCCGCCAGATGCGCTAATGAAATCGAAATTACAATAGCGAGTACGGACAGTGTCGCCCGGCCTTAAGGATGAACGTTGTTACCTTTCACCCGTCTGTGGTTGTATTTGTAATGTGGAATTGTAATGTGAAGTGAAACTGTTTGCAATTATCATGAAGAAAATTCCTTTAAAAAAAAACACCGATCCTTTTGTAAAATATCACCTTTAAGACATCCATTAAAGCGATGAGTGTTATTTGCTTAACATGCACCTCACCTGCTCCACACAATACACAAGAACGAGAAAAAATAAACCCTCCTCGACGAGAAATGCTTTACCAGCGATCGGAAGTAGTTGCAAACCGTACTCGACCATAACCATTTCAGGGTCTCGCACCAGACCGAATGTGCATCATTTCAAAATACACACACACAAAAATGGAACTAGCAGGATGTTCCTCCCCGATTATTATGCTTGCCCAACACACCCAACACAGCTCCGGCGGCCACTAGGCGTCCTCCCTCGCCCTGCACCATGTGTGTTTGGTGAATATTTCTCTCAATTTCCGTACTCAAAAGTCACATTTATCACCGGAGCATATTTTACGCCACCCGACCCAGCCAGACGCGACGCGATACTTTCTCATTTTTCGCCCCTTTCTTGTTCCGGTGCCGGTTTTGGCTGGTGGTCCCGAAAGATAGCTGGCCAATGGCTGGGAAGCTATAACGTGGCAATGATAACCGGTTGGGCATGTGTTTTTGTTGCTACATTTCAGCAAGGTTGAGAGACACACCGGCCATTTCCTCGTCTGGTTTTTTTTGTCTTTCTCTGTGTGTGTGTTTTGTTCCCTCTCTTTCTTTATTCTCTATTTTCCACCGGTAAACCGGCGCCACCGTGACTGGTTCCTATTACTCATTCGGCACCGGTGTGTGTGTGTACACACCAACAGCACGGACAGCAAAGGAAAAAACACCCTACCCGATGATGCGTTTTCACTTTCACCTTTGAATCGGAATCCTTTTGTCCTTTCCATCTCGGTTTCGGTATAGGCCAGTGTACGCCGATACATCGGGGGTCGTCTACCGTCCACCGCTTCCCTTTGATGTGGTAATTTATGTTCTCTCATTTCCTCAATGCATCTAAACTCACACTCACGGTCTGCTGAAATCACCGCCCGGCTCGGTCATATGTTCCAAAGCGGGGCCTTTATCCTCCCTATTTCTGCTGAACGATTTAGCACATTTTGTGATAATTAGTTTAGTGTAATCTTTTTCCAAACAACAGCAAGCTGAAGAGAGAATGAAAAAAAACCCCGGAATTTCAAAAGCCTGCTTGTCCCGCTGCGTCATGCTGCACAGCATGGGGTCGTCCTGTGGGCTGTGTTTGTCTACGGAGGGAACCATGTGATTGTGGAAAGGAACGACGTAGGAAAGCAATAACAAAAAAGCGAGCCTATAACGCTTGTAACGCGCCAGCAGAAACCGAGAATAGATCTGCTCTCTTTCACTGGGTCGTCTGCTAATGCTTTCCGTAAATATGGGCAGAAAGGAAAAGGGGTCATGCGAGGCCAGTCTTTTTCGAGTTTCGATTCTTCCATATAGCTTGCAAGGGTGGTGCACAAGCCTGCCCCGAAAACGGAAGCCTGCTAAGGGTGCGCTTCGAGTTATTGTGCAGTTGCAGAAAAGCGTGAAGCGATGTGATAAAATGCGCTGTTTGAGTGTGTTCGCGCGCACATTTGGAGTGATTTTCGGTGCACTCGAAAGAAAGGCGAATGTTTTTTTTTGTGTGTGCTGTTACTGCTTTTGGCCCCTCTCTTTATGACCATTTTCTCTTCCATTTCTCCCATTCGATCGGCTTGCATTGTGCTGTGAATGGGAAGCACCCATATGGCACGTAATACATGGCTCACACACAGAGAGAGCCCTTTTTCGCCCCCGTTGTTATGATATGATCCCTTTTTCGTTCCACCAGTTGCGTGTGTCACGTCCTTTTGCTGGAGTGTGTTTTGGCGAGGAGGGAAGTAACAGAGGCGAAACAAGCGAGGATTTGTACGAATATACGAAGAGCGGCTACATTTGTAATGGGTAGAGGCCACGGCCACCTTGGCGCACTGTGTCTCACACAGTCCGCATCGTTGTGCGACGAGTGCAATATCAATATTTGTCCATTTTGCTGCTCCCGTGCACACGAATGCTCTCTGGCCCACAGACAACGACGACTGCAGTTCCTACCCCAAGCACACTCACCCACTCACCTCCCCCACGCGACTGTTCCGTGTGGTTCGTTTAGCATTGTAAACGTGACGTGTGCCCGGGTTTTAAACGGTTTCCCCGCATTTTCCCGACGTTCCGATCGGAAATCGATCCGGTCGGACAAATTTGATGGCATTTTGCTTGGTCGCAAGGTCGACGACAAGGGGGGGTTTTCGGGGTATCGAACACAAAGGCTAGCGCTGGCGAGGAAAAACTCAAGCAATAGGGCGTGTTAAAAAGGGGGGGGGGTACATGAATGTTGTAAGCTGCATATGTGGAAAATGCACGCTGAATTTAAAGGACCTGCTCACCAGCGGGAGCGCACTGTAAATGGCGTATTAAATAAATTGAACCAATAAACAGAACCGTTTAGCGCCGGGAGACAGTTAAGTTTGTGTTTGGGCTGGTGCTGGAGAAGGTATGGCAGGGGTTGGCTTGCACAGTATGGAGCAGCGAAATGAATATTTTGTGCCCTGTTCTTGGAGGTATGAATGGTAATGATTACTTTGTACATGTTTTTGTTTTTGATACTATTGGATATGAAATGTTATTGATATGAAATAATGAAAAAGATACTTTCAAGGTTGAAAATATGTTGAAAATATTTGAAGAGAAGATAACATTAGTAACGTTTCAATGATTTTTTTCATTTGTCTGAGATATTTGCATAGTTTCTTCACTAGTTGAGACTCGATCTTCAACGTCTTCAGGTTAACATGATACAGATCGCCATCATGTCCATCATCATACCTGAGTCTTAAAGGTTATTGTAAGGAATTGTGTTATGGATGAAGTACGTTTTGTTTGCTTGTATTTCAAGTCGTATTTTAAGCTTGAAGGTATTTTGATTAGATGGCCATAACTCTTGTAAAATGTATGAGAAGACTGAACAAGTATTGAATAATGACGTACGATAGCAATATGGAGTGATGTTGAGATTTACTTTGGGTAGACCTTTGGAAGTTTCAGATAATTTTCAATAATAATAGAATATTGTGGAAGACCCTAGAAGACGCAAATTGTTATGAATGAATGTAACGTAGTGAAAAAAGCTAATCCCAACATGACCAAAAAGCCCTGTTGAAGATTCAGATGGACTAAGACCATCTAATTCAAGTTACTGGTAAGATACATTAGAATAAGCATATACACCTAGATCTAAACATAGACCTGTTGTGCTCATGTTCGATGCTCATGTTCATAACTTTGCATGAGATGCTTGAACAGCTTTGATAATTAAACCCCTTTGACTACATTTTTTGGACCTGTAGTTGATATCACAAGCAACTTAGTCTACGGTCCTATCTCCAACAGGTGAATGGAAGGATGATTTTCCTCGACATGGATGTACCATGTTGACTCTGGGGCATGTGGACACTTCCAATAGGCATAAAAGCGCTCGATTGTACTTCATCCGCACAACATGGCTTCATGAAATAGATTAAATTAGACTAAACGTCCTCCACAGTATCATGAATCCGACAGAAGCTTTAGTTTAAACTTTAGCTTTGCGTCGGTTCCAGTGTCATTTCCAAAGAGACGTTTATGAGTGTTTAACCCCGAAAAGCCAAGGTAACTCTTTAAGAAAAACGTCACACATATTTATCGATTTGTCTTGCACTTGATTAACGACTTTTCCTACTAATTAAAATGGAAATTATTTAATCTCTGCTATAATGACGATATCAAAGAATGCATATGGAAGCATGACATATCACACCTTAAATAATATAATTAAACAATTTTTGTATCTTAAAAAGCATTTCTTGTGTTTGAAACTCTACTTACAAACATCCACAAAATCCTAAAACCGAGTTTCCCGAAAGCTATCCTCCCACAAAAAAGAGCAAGACACCCACCCTGAGAAAAGCACCAACCGTTTGCCTCCAACGAGCTCCTTCCCAGGGTGTTGCTTTCTTTACGTCAATGTTGCACTTTGATGCTTAAGCACACCTCTCAACGCCCCATCAGTGTGCTGGTTGCGCCAAAACATAGACCCACCTAATTTATGTGCACATAAGAGCAGCGACTTAGCATTTCAGCGCAAACCGAGAGGCGGAGAGCGTCAACCGTGAACCCGCTAACAAACAAGTGGGGCGAGTTTTTGGTGGGATGAAGTTTTCCAACCGGGCCCAACTATAAACAGTGCAGCAAACCACCCTTCTCTGTGAAGAAGAAGGAATAAAAAGGATACGGTGAAGCGCGTTGTCGCCTGCAGTTTGACGACACCAGTGAGCAACCTACAACGAAAGTGGTCGTGAAATGGAGCTTTCATGCTCCTTTTCTCCGCCGCGTGGTGGGTGGGGGTGTGACTATTTGCACGACCGGTCGAGCTTTTCCTTTTCCGGGAATGGGTTAGAATGGAGGGAGCATGGGTAATTTTTGCCATTTGCCAGATGGTGGTTTGGAGGCCGTATCCTCGAGTGCTCGGGACTAATGAGTTTTTGCCTCCAACGCCCGACAAAGTCGTTGCGCTCGCATCTGCCCGCGGAAAGGGTAAATGTTTATCCCTATCCATACGTCACGTTGAGAAATCGTGGCCCAACTCTGTTGCCACGTTTGGGCCTCGAATGGGCCCTTATTGGCCGTGCTGGTTGTTGACAGTTTGTCGCGTAGCGGTTCGTGAGCGATGATAGTTCATGTTTGTCCGTTGTTGGTTGTGCTTTGGCGGGGTTGTTGCTCATTATATGCTGCCGAAAATGTGACTCACAAATGGATTTTCATATCTTAATTGCAATTTATTCCAATTGATTGCTTAAAAACAATTTGTTATCAGAATTATGTCTCTGAAATTCCGTTTATTTATGCAAGATTATTTTTAAATTATTTTTATCAATATTAGTTAAGCAGCTGTTAGACAGCCCAAGTCACAGCTTTCACACTCTTAAAAGGATTAAAATAATTAAGTGCTTGTTAAGGTGGGAGCTTAAATTGATAAAACCTTGGCACGGCTGCCGAGACTTATCCCAATGAAGCGCACCCTGAAGCTAAGCGGCCGAACCGATATCCGGATCAAGTTGAACCGCCTTTGCCTCCCCCCCCCCCTCCCACCTAAACCCCCGGCCTGCTGTCGAATCGATTGCTGCACCCTCGATGCTTCGATTTGCCTGCATATCGTCGCCTAATCTCTAACTTTACTGCCCTTCCATCTGTGTGAACAGCGTGATGCGAAAGCCCGGTGCCAGGCACGATAATTTCCCATCCCCTTGGGCCCGCTCGGCCCGTTTAGATGGTAATTTTATGCTAAGAAAACGATCGCCACCCTCCTTCGCCCAAAACATCGTTTCGACCACACTGACCTCAAGCTGTTCCCTCACTCCCGATTGAAGCTTCGGAATGGGAACCGTTCCGATATGATAATTATGCTCTCACGCGTGAGGGACAAGGTTAGAGAGGTCGTCAGCTTTTTTTCTTCTTTCTTTCTTCCTACCTTATCCACCACCTGGCACTCACGCCTCACATCTTGGCGGCACGTCGATCGCGCACGTCATTAGAGTTTTCGGCGGTCTGACGGCGGGGTATTTGTGATAGGAAATCGTTTGAATTCCTGTGCGCTTTTGGTGTATTATTTTCTATTTCCCATCCTTCCCGTTCTGCGGAGGACAGTGTGCTTTTGTGCCAGCGGTAATCGTTTATGTTGATGTCCAGCCTCGAGGGGGGGCCTGCGATCTATCGTGAATTTGATCGCCTGCTCAATCGAAACGCGCTGAATAAGTTGCATTTCCTTGGCTTCTCCCAACGCACGCACACACACAAAGCTTTTCGTTTGGGGTGCGGTGGAATGGTGGGAGGGTTTAGGAAAATTGAATTCACACTGCGAAGAGACCCCATTGGCCATTATGGTAATTTGATAATTTACACGATTTATGATTCGTTCGTTTAAGAGGTGCAGAGCAGAGGTGCATGGGAACTGATTTGTTTTTTTGGAGGAAATTGAATTAATATACGGTTTGTACCGTCAGTCAAGCTCGTCAACAGGGTACGGTAGCGAACAATTATAAAGGAAATTTGCCTATTAATTTACTTGCTTAATGAGTCGAAGCCTCTTCCTATCTTGCTCATTAGGCAAATGGTAGGGAAATGTTTAGCTCGTTCAATACGATGCACTTTGATTTAATGATGACGATTTGGTTTGTTTTTATTTCATTTTTAAACAAGAATTCAAAATCTGGTTCTTTCTGTTAAAATTTTTGTTTAAACAATTAATGAATAACATTAAATGTCCCGTTATGTTCTGGAAGTTTTCAGGTTGGCTATCACAGGTCTCCTTAATCAACTCGATAAATCCGCAACTAATCAACATGGCATGACTAAACAGGATTTTATTGATCAAAGTTGATCTTTTTGCGTTTTGGCTCTCGAAGAGATTGAACAAAAATTACTCTCCTAGAAAAAGACTACTTTCACTTAATTTCAATCAACAATGTTTGGTAACTTCAGTGTTTATGAGTACTTTAAACTTAAAATGCTGCGAAAAATGTTATGAAATTATGAGCATGTTGCAACATTTTAATATTTTAAACAATTGATATTTTAATTAATTTTTTTTCATCGTAAACAATTGTTTGAGAATTGTGGAAAGTTTAACAATCATAAAATTATTCAAAATCGAGCATTTTTATAATATAATTTCAGTTTAACTACCTCAGCTGATTTATAACATTAAAACGTAGGGCATTTGAAAACTATGATAATAAAAATATGAAACAACGTTTTAATTTATAAGCTTTTATTGTCCATGTTTTGGTTGCTTGATTTTCATAAAAAAAAATTTAAAAAGGTTCTAGCTTATTATTTTGTAATATTCCTTATGTTTTGTGCATTTGATTTTAACAATTTGATAAAACATAAAATCCATTTTTAATTTAAAATCTATTTTTGAAAACAGCTCAAATTAAACACCCTCAACAGTTCATCTTCTTTTGCACTACGCTAACACTATCCAGCCAGATAAATGATCGTTTATTTACAGCAAAACCGGTGGTGGTCAATATTTTACCCACCGTACTGCCATATTTATCACCGCATGTATCGTTACTTATCGCGCGTGGTTTATGCTCGTATGCAACCGAAACACATTTTGCGTGAGCGGAAAGAAAGAACGGGCCATCAGAACAGAAGAAAGAAGGATGAAGAAAAAAAACACGCACATCGCGAAAAAAAAGCTCTCCCACCTCCCCCGAAACCTTATGGTATTGCAAACCCCAATCCCTACCGCGTTTTTCGCGCCTGTCTCCTGTGCAGCGTCCTGCATCTTCCTGCCCAGTGCCAACCGAACTGGAAACGAACATTCTATCAATATTCTTAATGGGTTATTGATTTTACAGACGAACGTGCGTGGTTTACTGAATGCATGTCCGATGCAACACACTGCGCTGCACCACACATGCAACACACAACCAACCACCAGAAGCGGCCCCAAAGTGATTGCGTTCGCTTTCGCAAACCGTTTGCATGCACTACCAGCGGTGGGAGGGGGATGGAGGGCAGGTTGGATGGTGGTAAAATGTTTCGTGTTTTGTGTTGTTGTTTTTTCCAAAACCATTCCCACAAGCTGCACACAGGGTGGGGTGTTGTTTTTTCCGGCTCTCTTCTCTACCATCACGCCGCTCTCTTTCGTTATTTACTTTTGCAATCTGTACGAGTCCGTTTTGGAAGTAGTCTTTTTTTTCGCTATAATACTCCATACACAGTGCTCATGGTGCTCTTGCGCATCGATTGCACCTTTCCCCGCCCAACACGCCGAATTTGCATATTGCTAGCGGGTCGATATCGATGCACTTCGGGGTCGTCCACGGGACACATTTGCGCCAGGGCGGGCGCGTATTTGTGTGTGTGTGCGTAGGCGAGCAAAAGCGCTACCGGACCACGCCGCGGTGCCCGCTGGCGACAGCGATGATGGTGCATGATCGCAATAAAACATACTTTTATCTTGGCACTTGCTAAACGGCTTACTTTTGCATGCACACCAGCACCACCACCACCAGTGCTGGACATCCGTTTAGGCCCGATCCCCGGAAGATGGATTCGCGCGCGGCTGGACCGACCAATTTCTCACACTTCGACACCGCACGGTGGTTATGGTGCGCAAAAAATAGATGGGTGGAAGTAGGATTTGAAAGAAAATCATGTTTTGTTGTGTTGCATGCTCATCGAGCAGCACGGGATGAAGCGCAAAACAAAAAGCCAGCAAGAGAGAATGGACGTGATCGTAATGTGTGCAGCTTTGGTACAGGGCGCTTTTTTGTTGTGTGTGACGTGTTTGCAACCCTTCCTGGGGATGGGATGCTAGCTGTGCCGTGCAGGGAATGATAAAACTGTACGTACATTTGCCGAGGTTACTGCAGGTGGTGAATACTGATAGAGTTTTGTGCTCAAAGGAACAAATGAATGATGTTTTTTTGCTGTTAAATGACACTTTGCTTGGTTTGAATCATTATTCATAGACAGTAACTATTATATTAAAAATGTGGTTTTAAATTTAAAAAATATTTCATATGTTTTTTAAACATTACTTAATTAAAGTCGATTGTTTGCTATTGTTTTTCCTAACTAGCTTTTTCCCATTTCTTAAAACTATTGTGTTACACCATGAGCTTGCGTGTTGCTGTACATACAAATAATCCCAAAAAATAAAACGAAACTCATCCGGATCCGGTTCGGGTCGGGGTTTTTTGCACCACCGAGACACGGTGTTGTACCACCAGCACGACCCGATACGTGCCTAATCTCTCTCGCTTCATGTTTCATCATCTGCACGACCTCTTCGTGCTTGCTGCAATGTAAAACTGCGTCTGCTGCCCGCCTTCGCAACGGCGCCGAAAGTTGAGTCCTCTCTTGAAAACGCTGCCTCTCCCACCCCCGAAACAAAAGCCTTAAAAAAAAAGGAAACACACCGACATTCGATTTTCACCGGCAGTGAAGTGGAAAACAAAAGCCACCTATAGCCACCAGATAGCGACGTGAAAAACTGCTGAACTGCTGCTCCACTGTCTCGTTCGCTCTCGCTCGTTCGCTCACTTGCAATGGAGTTTGGTTCCTGTTTCAATGAAGGGCAAGTTAAATGTGATAGAAAGATGCAGCAAAGGCTATGTGAGTGCACAAAAACAAAAAAAAAAGCAAAGTAGGGAAACAAAATAGTGTTGAACCTCTGGTGGTGTTATCAGCATAACTCCTTTTAAAAACCCTCGATGGGAGAGTGAAGCAGAGAAAGCTCGCTGTTGGGAAGGATGACCTTTTTCGGATGGGGGCTGCTAGTCCTCACCAACAGATAAGGTGTCGATGAGCTAGCCAGGTTGAGGGCAGGATTTGACGCACAAACTGTAACGCTGGGCAGATGGGTAGAGGAAAAACAAAACAACAGGCAGTACACACACACACAGACGCATACAGTGGTCCACACTCTCTGTGTTGGTTTGTGTATAAATAACTGAGAAGGATAACGCACGGGAGTGATACAGCAGTGGAAATGGCAATGGAAAAACTATCCGATGTACCTCTCTGCCCGGTTTAGTTTGTTGCTTTTGCACACAGTTTTTTTGTTTGTTTGTTTGTTGCCTTCAGTCCTTTCAAGCACTTAGGAATTCATTGGAAGTTGATCGGAGTGTGGAATCCAGTCCGCGAAAGGTTCTTTACTAACGGGTTGTTTGTGTTCGCACGAGTTAAGCCATCGCAAATGCACTTCTACGACACGATTCCGTACTTCCGATGGAATTTGCCAGTGCGTGGCATTTGATTTGTTTTTCGTTTTTGTGTGTGTGTGTTTTTGCTACTTCTTGCATTCCATCTGGCTGTCAGGATGGGGAGAAGAAATTGTTCAGTTGTTTGTGAGAGACGATCAATCCTGGGAGATGGAATTGAGATGACAGTCGGAATGGACGATGGAGTATGTGTTTTGGCTTTTATTGCAAGGTTAGGGGACATTTCGAAACGTTTCAAAAGCTTTAATGGATTTATTCGCAACAGTAATTCAAAAAAAATTGGAAGAAATAGAATGAGAGATATTGAATTAAATCCTCAGCCAGTTTTAAAATGATACAAAATTTGCGTAAAGTTTAATTAATAATGTATTTTGTCTTTGGAAAACATTAGTTTAGTGCTATTAATTATATTTTCCGAACATGTTTGTGATGCATATAGCATAATAATGCAAGTAAAGATTCGTGAGTAGGTTCTGTAGATCTGAATTCAGATCTCTAGATTTGGCTATACTTAATACATCTCACAGATAAAACATCAATGAAGAAATCAATGTAAACATTTAGGTGATAAAAAATAGATAAATAAATAAATAAAGTTTGCTTAATTCCATCCTCCTAGATCAGGAGTCTCTAAAATTTTCCGCTTACGGGCTGCATTGCTTTGCAAATAACTATGTTGGAGACCCCAGTTCTTGATAGTTAATATGGGCAAAAGCTAATTAGCTAATTATATTAGCTAAAAGCTTGTTTTAGACTAATTACTTTTCTTTATTAAAAAAATTGCACAACATTATCCATCTTAATGCATTCAAACAATGTTTTGAACAAGAGCTTAAAATACGAGTATTACAATGAAATAATGGCTTGTCTGGCAAAACTGGTGGTGTAATATGCTGTTATATAGGATCAAAACGAATTGACCTAAGGTGATTGCATTTCTCCGAATTACTATGACTTATATGTGCAAGTTTTCTATGAAAATAATACATTTTTCTTAGCAAACTTAATCTTTTGAACCAAAAGCACTGAACTATTGTAGAATTTTGTCAAGATATGCAATCAATCTCTTTAAGATCCTAAAGTCCTGCAAGGAGTCATAAATCAATCTCATCAAACAGAATGAAATTTTGAAATCATGTCAGTTAATCTTGTCACTTTACTACCGACCATTTTAGCACTCCCCTAGTTTAGTACCGGGCACAGATTTAATCACTTTAAAGCATCAACCAAAACGCAGCCAGTACAAGAGCTTCCTGCCCAAACCTGTCTCTACTGGTAATGATTTTGTTTTCGTTGCAATCATGAAATCAAATCATGACTTTGGTGTGTACTAACCCAGCTCCAAAGCAACCCCGAAACCAAAACACAATTGAACCCATCGCCGGGACACCTCTTTTCTAAGACGCCAGCACCAGTGTCCCACACCACCCCTGGTCCAACAACCTTAAATCCTTTTTGATTATGTTAATTACCGTGCAAAGTGTGTCCATAAACCCCTCTCAACATCCCTTACCCTCAGTCGGACCTGCAAAAGGTTCCGTGTGCTTACGTGCTTGTTTTGTTCCGCGTTTGTGATCCGTTTTCTTGTAAATGTGCAGGAAGTTTGCTGGAAGGTCACGGAATGTTGTTGTTGTTGTTGTTGCTGTTTGTGATGAGCCGAGGGTTCACATTCACAGCTCATTTTGTTTCCGGACAGCATCTCCGGATCTCTCGGATTGCTAAAGGAAAACCCAGTGGACAGCAAAGGACATGGGCGTGAACGTTTCGGTGAAGATTTAGAATTAATTGCCATCACGGAATGGATGGGACGGTAGAGAGAGAGACGGCTTACAACATCCTTTTGAGGCGCTTTGGCCTGCCGGTTTCCTCCGCCCATCGTGTTGAAGAGCGAGTACACCGTCGTAAAGTTTGATGCGTTCGACGAGGTATCCTGATGATCTTCCTACTGCGCTGCCTAATGGAATGAATCGCACCAGATTTCTGGCCGTTGTTTCGTTCTCGGGCCCCGTTTCGCCGTCCTCCATTGGAATGCTATGGGCAGTGTTCACTGTTTCCGGAAGATTTCCTTTTTTGTCTGTTTGGTCTGGCCCCATTTTCCGAGGCCCATTTGGTCATTAAGGAGGAGGATGGAGCCCGGCGGGCCCAAGAAAAGGAACTGCAAGAATTAACAATTTGCTGGGCCATTTGAAGCGTCCGGCATGTCGGATTTTCCCCATACCATAGCAGCATAGTGCGGAAGTCGTCCACATCAGGGCACACACACACATACACACACACACACTCAGACAAATCTGCTGGTGAGGAATTTGTGCAGCCAATTTCACTTGTTCCTGTTGAGGGTTTTTTGTTGTCGTTATGTTGTCCCTTTCCCGGTTTTGGCAGCGATGCTACGTAACGGAATGCTTGTCACTAGGAAGAGCGGTTGCGGTGCCTACCGTTGGCATTTTGCCTGCCATTTCCGGCTTTATTTCCCCGGTACATTCCACCGGGAGGGTGCGAAGGTTATGAGTCCCTCCAAGGACCTCCCCTCCAGACAGGAAGTGGGCGGGATGAAATGCAACCCCCGTAGCGGACATAATAAAATGTTGCTTTATGAAAGTACAATTATTTTGTAGCCTCGTAAAATAAAATCAATTAACGGAAAGCGGTTCAACGCGGAACCACGGTGGGACGGGGGAAAAAACCGGGAGCTGCCCGGAGCTCGGGAAAATCCGGAAGCAGGCGAGAGAAAAAAAATGCTAAAAGCATTAAGCCTGCTACAGCATAAATCGATAGCGTGCGTACAATGAAGAAGCTTACGATAGGGTCGGGGGGGGGAGGGGAGGGGGTAGAGAATGAGTACCGGAGATTGTATTACCCGCGACTTTCGCTCCGCAAACCCCACGGTTCTTGGCCCTCCTTTTTGTAACATGAAAGCCTGAAACCGGGAGGAACTCCGAAATGAAAATCGATACAGGAAATGACCTCGATGATGGCATGTTGAGATAGGCAGGAAGTAGGAGAATGAGAGGAGGGGAGGGGGAAGGTAACAGAGCCATCCAGCTCCCTTTCCCTTTTCCTTTCTCGACCTCCTCCCTCAGTTGCGTTGTTATTGTAACGCTCCGCTTTTAATTCTCAAGGTGGCAAGGACGTGGAAAAACTTTACTTCCCCTGGTCTGGTTGGTAAATTGAAACGAACTCCCCCCCCCCCCCCCGACCCGCATTCACCTTTCTCTCTCTCTCTCTCCCTCTACTGGGTGCATTCGATTGTTGTTTTGCGCTCGAGTTGGAGGAGTTTTATTCTGCTCGCTGATGGGCGCAGTAAAATGATGTTTGTTGCGTTCGTTTCAATTTCAATTAATCGGAAAACGTTTGCAGCAGTGGGAAAGCTTCGTTTCAGTGCTGGTTTTTTTTTAAATTTAGAATGAGGTGAAGGGCATTAAGTTCGTTAGGTCGAGAACACGATACAGTGCAAAGTGCATGTTTAGTAGGGCACGTAAATTGAAGACTTTTTGTCGTTGTTTAATTTGTGCCAATCTTAATAAAAAACTGATCATCTAACGCTTTCTCTTTGTTTCATTGCAGGTGATTGTACGGCTCGATAAATTCTAAATACTGCCAAGCTTTATGATGCAGAAAATGGCCTAAAAACGGAAGGAAAAGGATGCCCACAGTGCCAATCAGCCAGCTTTGTACGTGAAATGGCCATCAAATTCCAACAAAGGCCCGGTAATAAAAGGGCAATCCGTAGCAGAGAAACTGGAAGGATACATATTGCTACCAATATTTTACCATCTCAATACCGATACTGTCCCTCCCACACACACACACACACACACACTGCCTCCACCGCTCCACACAAACAGCAAATGTAAATTTGTGCTACCTTTTCACTGCCCGGCGTTTGAAGGTTCTTTTCTTGCAGCAAGGTGAAATTGATTTTCGGAAAATAAGTTTGTTTGAGAATATACGTGCCTTCCAAACGAAGGGTTTTTGCCGGTTTTTTTTTTCGGCGCACTGTGAAGATCCCTTTTTCCCAAGTCCAATACCAGGGATTGGAAAATGGATAAGCACTATTTGCTTTCGAGTTTCGGGGGCAGTTTCTTGTTGTGAGAGGCAGCTCCGTCGAAATGGGAAGCTTCTATCGGTTGTGGAGTCGGAGGCAAATAAAATAGTTGCTCGTTTGCAAGAGGGTGAATCGAGTGTGTGTGTGTGTGTGTGTGTGTGTGTGTGTGTGTGTGTGTGTGTGTGTGTGTGTGTAAACATTACTGTTTTGATCGATTTACATATTAGAGAATGTCAATACGTGCCTTGTAGGTATTATTGTAAAGCTAGCGAGGGAACCTTTAACGTTCGTTGTTTGCTGAAAGTAAAATCCATTTACGGAGTTTTTGTGTCGGAATGGAGAAAATGATGTGGACATTTTAATAAAAGGCTATTTGCTTTTAAAAATAGCTATTCTACTGAAATGTTGCCTTCTCACATCTGATCAGACTTGGCATACATACATCGTAGTTTTGATTTCTTGGAAAATTTATATCATTTTTGATTTTGTATTGTGATAATAATAAATCTAGTTTTGCATATGCTATGTATATAAAATGGATCAATAACCATCCTAGACGGAAAGCTCGAACCAAAACCGCCCTTCAAAGCATTCAACAAAACAGATCCGGAAAGGATAAGAATGGCCACTCGACTCCACTTTTTGTTCTGTTGGATCGAATATGTAAAACAAACGTCAGATTTCGATGATAAAGCGAAGTTTCGGCAGTTTATTTATCATGCTCGCAGATAAAGCTCACTTGAAACGGTTTGCTTGCCCGCACGCCCGGCCTCCCTGGCCTTGGGTTGATTTATTCGCGCCAGCGAACAAATGCTTCGGTGCTGACAATATTTATGAAGCTTCGTGTTGCTGTTTTTTTAATGGTTTTTGTTTATAATTTTTTGCTTCCCAACACGCAAGGAAAAAACAAAATAAGTTGCGGCTCCGGAAACTGAATTGGATGCGTGATGGAATGCTTTGAAGCCTGTTTAGAAAACAATCGGCAATAAATGGTAGCATTTCTACAACATTGAACTAATTCTTTCAATCAGCTTTGAAAAAGCATTTAACACAAAGAAAGCTCCCTTGCAAGAAAGTGAAATACTTTCATCGTTTGCACCACCAGCACCAGGGTACGTCCTTCAGCTTTCCGGGTGCGGGTGTGTGGGCTGCATTAAGCATTAATGTTGTGTAGCGCTGATAGCAACGAGTCTGAAGGTGGTCTGGGAGTTTGGGATATGAAAAAAAAACACAAACAGACAACCCTGGACCGACAATCGACGTTCAAGAAGCAATCGGGTTGCGAATTAAAAAAAAACCTCCCGCTGGAAAACGAAAACCGAAACATTGTAAATGCACTGGAACTTTGGCATGTTTGACCGTTCGGGTGGTCATTGGGTGCACTATGTGGAATGGTCGGCAGGGCATGGGTGGAATGCGAAACATGCACCGATGAAGCTTATGCACACACACACATACACACGCTCCTTGGATATGGGAATCGTGATCGAGTTTGACAGCTCAACCAACTTCTGCTTGCGAGCTCAGGACGATGTTTGCGTTGGTTTGATTGTGGTTCGCGCGGGGAGCTTTCTGGGGTGGTGGTAGGCAGCAGCGTACATGCGTGTCGGGGGTAGGTGGGCGACATGGAACACGGCTCATTGGTTTGGCCAGGAGGACACTCCTGATGGTGGTGCTGGTGCTCCCATGAATATGGACTGAGCAGGATTGATTTATTTTGTGTTGCAATGCAATAACGGGCGATAAGAATCGAGCGTTTGTTGATGGAATATTTCAATGAGCGAACGTTATGAGGTTCATTTCGTTTGACGTTTTTCATTTCATTTATTTGCTTTTTCATCTATCATAATGCTCTAAATTGTTGTGTGAGTTAAATCCCTTTTTTAATATTTTATATTTTTATGTGGCTTGAATAAAACCTTTTTTGCCGTTAGTTCTCTTGAAATGTAGTCTGATGTTGCTTTACTTTTAATTAGTAAAGAAGAACTTTTGGATCATATCAAGCATAATTTTTCTGCAATTTTTTTAAGGCATCAAAAGTGAATTCAAAGGGCCCATTTTGTTGTAAGCTAGCCCAGAAAGTGGATGAAAAATAATTTAAATATTCAAATATTTGACTTCAACTTGCGAGCGAAACTCGGGCTGCGGGCAAACAAAGTAGTGCTAGGCTCCAACATGCAAACACACAAACACGTCCAGCCCAGCACACGGGAATGGCCAGCGAAATAAAGTAGGTGGTAGGTTTGGTCCTTGAATGTTGTTGCCCCCAATATGCTGCTACAGTGTGTCTGTGTCCTTCGCTTGTCCTGCATGGTACCTACACCGACATATGGGTGTGTGTTTGTGTGCATTTTTAAAACAAACACAAATAGCTCGCATCCATCCATTTGGCAAACACTGCCGGGTGCGTGTTAAAACCCGCACAAAACGAGCGGTGGTGGGAACATGCGAGTAGGAAAACTGGGGCTTCACAAATAAATAAAGGCAGGTGGGCAAAAAATATCGCCCGTGCAATAAACTGGAAAACAGAAAACACGCGCGCACTGTGCGTTGCGTAAAAAGTGGTAAAAATGACAAGAGAGAGAGAGAGAGAGCGAGAGAAGGATAAAAAACTGTACATTTAACAACGATAAATGGATAACGCTCAAAACACGCAGGGACACGCACACGTGTAGAATGGGATAGAAAGTGAAGAGCCAGGGTTTGTTTGGGGTTTGGGCCAATGCATGCAAGAAGCGTCGAAATCGGAGTAATTATTTCCTGCAACAACGTTTGCATCCTATTCCATCCTCCAAACATCCATCAGCGGGTGGGTTACGGTAGATAAAGCGCGTAACGAAATGGGTTTGTGCGGGAAGATAATCGGATACTGTAACAGCGATTAAACGCCAATTGGGACGGGATAATTTAATTTCTAGCCCACCAATAACACAGTTCACAAACTATTTGGATAGCTTTTTTTGCTGTAAATCTCTTGTTTTTGGGTTCGTTTTTTTGATTAAGTAAATGCATCATGTTCATTTAACAACTCTTTCGCGCCCTAAACCGAGACAGGGAGGGCTGAAAAGCTGGCCCAATCATGCCGACATTGTCACTGTCATGTTCAATTAAAGCCAATCCTTCGCGACGCTCGTTTTGCATTCAAATTTATTTTCCTGTATTTTTTTTCGGTCGTTTTTAATGACTCACAGGACGGAGGAGAGCGTGGAGGAAATTATGTGGCTCCATCTTTCGTCAGTGCATTATGGTGTGTTTTGTTTTTTTTTTTTTTTACAAATGTCCCTCTCTCACAGTCCCGTGACAAACGCGCTCCCTTCAGCACGAAAAATCGACTGCAAACGGCTAAATTGTTTAACCAAAGCGTCACCAAACCAAACTTCCCCACACACACACACACGAACGGAACGGTGCCGTGATGATGGTGGTTCTTTTGTGTTACGAATGCATCTTTTGCATCGTTTCCTCCATTTGTCCCTCGCAGCAAAACCGGGGACCGTCTCGCGTACACTCATCAAGCGGCTGTGGAGCTCATTTATGCGTTCGGTTCTCCTTCTCCTTCCGCACCACTATTCACTTTCTTAATTGGTCTCTATTCTTGTTCTTTTCAATGTTGTTGCTTTTTTTAACTGTGTTGGTTTCATTCCGGGGCGCCAATGCAAGAACATCGGAACGAACGGAACACATTCTGACGCATCCGTCTGGCGATGGCGTCCTGCGGTTCGCTCACTATCACGTTGCGACGTTCCGGTGAAGCAAAAAAAAAATCGTAAATCACGCGTTTAAAACAAGCAAACATAATAATTTCCAATCGAGTTAATTTTCCTGAATTATTATGGGGCGTTCGAGCGCGCGCACACACACACGCGCAGACATGTTGTTGTGTCGGTGGTGTCTCATTTGCTTGCGTTGGGCGAGGAGAAGGATGAAGCGTGTAAAAAAGCGTGCTGTTGTTGCGGATGATGCGTGTTGCGATGGCGTGAAGCTACCGATACACGAGTCAAATCGGATTAATTAAGAATGGAAGGAATAGGGAAAGTTTTTAGTAATATTACAATGTGTTTTTGTTAATTAAGTTTTCTCTGTTAGTTTATTTCTCCTTCAATAGTTGGTTTAATTAAATAAGAAATACGTTTAATATAGTAGGATAACATTGGAATCCGCTAGGCGGTGTGATTCGTATTTTTGCTATTGGATTCTGTAATTCTGGCATTTCAATTTTTCATAAAGTTTTACTTTATAAGAACAATTTTTTGTCGGTATTTTTGTTATAACATTTTCGGTTGTTTCAATTATATATATTTTTCAAAATTTTGGGGAAGGTCTATTTTTTTTATCTTTTAATGCCTTTCTTTAATTAAAAAAGCAGTAAATGCATTGTAGAATTGTTCATAAAATGTATTACAGACTCACATTAGGTTTCATATTTAAACAAATATCATAATCCACAACACAATCTATTGAGTTAGCCCAAATTATTGAAATGATTGCAATTTATAATAAAAGCCATGAGCTACGTTATACAAACAACTGGATTCAAATGTACAACTGGATTCAAATATATAATATTTTTAAAACAAAATTTCTTTTTTAATGTGTTGCTCTTAATATTCCATACACAATCACCTTAAACAAGTTTCTTGTAGTTCCGCTCCCTCTTAAAAATGCCCCACCGATCTCGCACGAAAGGCGTGGGTTAGTGTGACCACTTAGATCGACCTCCGAGCGTACGGAAAAAGGCCCCGCTTATTGCTTAACTTCTTCCCAATGCACCGACGATGCACCGACCGGATGGATGGCTTTAAGGGAGGGTGGTGGGTCGTTTAGCTACCAATAAATTGACCAGATTGATCCATATTATATCTTTCCCCTCGTTTGCGCCTCGATGGTTAAAGATTTTTCACTTCCCACTCACACGCACATCGATACTTTCACTCGCAAGTCGACCCGACATGAGGGAGCATGGAAGGATGGAAGCAGTCGTACAGCCACACAGCAGATGGTGATGGACTAATTTAATGGTTGGGAGTCCTCGTTAGCAACCCCGCTGGTGGGGCCCCCCGTAGAGGGATGGACTAGTGATTTAGATAAGTTTTAAAAATTTGGTTAATCCAGTCGAGCGGGAGCCGTCTAATGGCTACACCAGCAGAGCAGCGTTTGGCTAAGTGGCAATAATTTTTCGATTTCCTGTCCACTGTTTTTTTTTGTTTTGTATATTTTTATCTCAAACTCGTGTGGATTACTGGCTGCACTGGCGCAGCAGCAGGATCATTTGGAAGCGGTATGAAAAATGAAGGTTTTCAACACAAACACTAACAACCTTAAGGCTGCTGTTCCGCTTACATTGTTTTCAAACAGTTGTAAACAGAGGTGGAGAAGCACGGCCGTCCTTGAAATGGCGTTGCATAAAAGGATTAAAAATTGTTTATTACCACAACGACAGCTAGCATGGAGCACGATATAGTGTGCCGTAAGAAATAACGCCGGTCGGCTAATAACGTTATGCCGTCCGCAGAAAAGCAAAAACCCTGCTCATAATTTATAATTGTTCTTAGCTAACAAGTTTAGATGATACTACGTCAACCGCAACACAACAACGCCCGCGTCCGTCCGAGTCCGTCCGCTGCCAAACCAGAATCGTTTGTCGGAAAATTGTCCAACACTCTTCGCGCCTTCCTTCCCTCCACGCACCGTCGCCCACTTTCCAAAGGGCTTCCGTTTGCTTGTGGAATATTAAATTACGTCAAAATTGTCTCTGATTAGGAGCGCCTTCGTTCGAGAGAAACGGGAGAGGAAGCGCGCCAAACTCACTCCATTGTCGCTAAAACAGGCACATAATTTCCCTTGGTGTAGTAGCACCAGCAGTAGCAGCGTCTACTTGCGTGTTGTTGTTTCTTCCTGCAGCCTACGACTTTGTGACACACCGAAGCCAAAGGCCATCCGAAGGAATGCCGCTTTAAGCAGGTCGAAGAGGGTTCAGTAACTGAGACACGGCGGTGGTGTACGGTGCCTTGCCTCTGTGCAAGCGAGCGCGAAATGCTACGTTTTCCAGCACATTCACACAGGCATAGCGCAGGAAAGTAAAGCCGGGAAGCCTCAGCAAACGGCCAACTCAAAACCGTTTGGTCAGCCCACGGCTACGGCGCTTGGTGAAGCTTCCTTGGAACAATTTACAGACAGTGTGCTATATCATTGCATAAAGTCTTTGTAAGACCTTTTTGAAAAAAAAAAACACCAAGATGGTGTGCGTACGAGGATTGTTTTCCATTTTTTGCTCTTGATTTCTGCACTTGAAAAATCAAGTTCGGTGCCATAATGAGTTTGCTGCTTGTTGTTTTTTTTTGTTGTGTGCTCTTTCTGCTCGAAATAGAGAGCCGCTTTCGTGGTTAGAGTTGCAGAAATCTACCAACGCTGTCGTCACAAAACGGCGCACAAAGCACAGCACCGTTTGTTTATGATTGCCAAAAAGCAGGAAAACGAAACAAGTTTTCCCCTCCCAACAAGGCCCAAAGATACTATCGCGTAAAGAAATGAAGTTTTTCGTCTGTCTGCGATGCTCGTTTCCGTCGAAGAAAAACGCCAAATCGTGCGCTTGCAGCATATTATCGCATTGCTTTTTCACAAATTTTTGCCTTTCTTGAAATATTACATTTCCAGCTGATAGACCGTTTGCTGCGTTAGTTTGCGCTTTTCTTCTCCTTTCAACACCTAAAACTTCCCGCGGAAAGAAGTTCTTAATTTTCCCTATGAAAACTACACTCTAAACAAACACCAACTGAAAAAGGGGGAAATAATGGTTGAAAGTTGTACGAGAGAAAATTGAGCGAGCGACAAAGGAAAAACACACACACACCAAAAACGATCGAGTGTCAGCTAGAGCCAGGCTGGGGATGCAGTCATTTTTCCTAAAACCACAAAACATCCCCTTCGGTGTGAAGTTTTCCCATTCGATTTAAGGATGTATTGCAAACAGTGTGGAGGAGTGTGGTTGATTTGAAGAAACGAAAAACGGGATATCAGGTGCAGGTTGCGTTTGCTTTCCTTATCGCACCCCAGGGCGAGTTGCTGCAAGACATCGAAAACCTCCCGAAAAAAAGAAAGTGCAGTGTAATTGAATGCCTTGTGTGTTTGAGCGTCCGTTCAATGCTCCTCGAACAAAAGAAAATGCTCTTTTCCATCCAGCAGATATACTGCTGCAATGGTAGCGAGTAAATTTAATACTTTTAATAGACTGTACAGCTGGCTGAAACTGTCACTGTCGCCGGCAGGCGGTGGCGGCACGAGGACGGCCAAAAATCCCAACCATATGTGCCCGCTGCCGTTGTCCGCGGGTGTATTTGGGTGACTTTGCATTATCGATATTATTTTGTGTAAGTGTCTGTTTTTTCCACTTGCTGTGTTGCGAGGGCAATAGATAGGGTGTGGATGATGTTGGTCATGATGTGGTCATTTATTTTATCCACTTTGAAGGGCTGCTGGCGCATTTTCCATTACTCGAATTAGAAATGACGTGTGTGTGTGTGGAAGAGAATCATGCAAGAGCGCCGTCCGCTGTTTGATTTATTTCGTCGCAAAAGCGTGTTAATGTTTTCGGTTGTTATAAACGGGTGTAAATAAAAAGGTTTTTTCCCATTTGATTTCTTTCTCTAAATTGCACTCAATCGAAGCATTAAAAATGAGACCGTTTAAAAAAAACACACACACACACACACTCAACATAAAGCGATAATACAATAATAAGAAAAGATCCCTCCTCACGTTTGTCACGGTGCGTTGAGCAAATGGCACTCGTCAGTCAGTCCTCAGGGGTTTTGCTGCAGTCGCGGAAGTGCGCCCGTTCTTAAAGGATGACGTGCCACAACAAAAGTGGCGGCCGTGTAGACGACACACGTGTCAACCGTTCGACACTGATTGACATAACCTCTTCGCCGGCGTTCGCGCGCTCCGCTAGTGCGGATGTGTGTACCGTCCCTTTGAATTGTCAACGATTTTCCTTGGTAAAACCACCAGCTATTTGCTTATTTATTTGCTTTCTTTTTTGTCGTGGTAAGTGGCCAGAAAAGAAAGGAGAAAAAATATGAGTCACACGCACATGAAAACGGTTCAATTGACGGATGACGAAGGAATGACGCATGGGATGGTTCAGGAAGTTATGGACATGATTGCGACGTAGTTGAGGATTTCTGTTTGTTATGCTTCCCTTCGATGTTGGTTTATTTTGAAGAGAAGAGTCCCTCTTTTTCATTACAAAAAAGGAGGATAGTGTAGGAAGGATAAATGTTAGATTAGCGAATCAATGTACGAGACAATGCAGTGGTTAGGGAAGCATTTTTCATTCTCTGTTCTTCATTGCCTTGCAAAGCAAGTAATATCTAAGTTAACTAAGCGAAAGAAGGCAATATGCTTTCATTAAGATGACTTTCAACACTTTTTAAGTATTATTGCAATAATTTATACGCTAAATTTTGACTCTTTAAAACTCACCTAATTTTGTCTCGAAGACGCCAATTTTTTACAGCGTGTCACAATGTTTTGTCTCGAAAGCATCAAATTTTGACAGTGCGCATCAAATTTGGTCTCTAAGGTATCAATTTTGGGCTGTGAGTCAATCGCTTTATTAAAAAAAAATATAATAATTTCTGAAACTGTGTTCCAAATTTATCGAAGTTAAGTTTAGCAGTGAACAATTTCATTGATTTAGTTTAAAATATAGCAATTTTTAATTCTATTTTGGAAGTTTTAATGGCGTGAAATAAATTGGAATCTATTTTCAGGTCTTTATATAATTTATATAATTTCATTACTTTTTCTAAAACAAAAAACAATCAAATTACGTGGTTTTTGTATTGTTTATGTGTTTTTAAATTAGAGTTGTTAAAAATGTGCTCAAATACCTTGTAAAATAAAAAAAAAATTATACAAAAATAAAAAGAATTGATGAATTACAGACAAAAATAAGTGCGTTCGAGTCAAAAATTGATGCCTCAGTGCCAAAATTAAATGACAACGACTGTATTTTAGAAGTGATATTTGAACCTATCGCTGTGTGCTTATACGTGCAGATTCTCATGTTGAATTTGTTGAAAATCATGTGGATGAAAACGAACAATGTGTTGCTAGAGTTAAACAAGTTCGATCATGTAATGGAAATGAAGAAGATAATATTCACAATGCTAAGTTACTCATTCAAGACGTTTATTCGACCAAAAATCGTCGTGGCACTGTTGTCGTGCCATCCAATTGACTTGCCCATATTTTGCAGATTTTCATACCATTTTTGGTTTGTTTTGTAGAAATAATGCTTTATGAATAATACGATTTTTTCTCTTAAAGTTTGGGCAACATCACAATTGCTGTCAATTTCAATAAATGCCCATTAAAACTAGAAGCACTTAGAACACACGCTCTTGAATTCAGGGAAATTGTTCTGATCTCTGTTGTAATTGATATCAATTGGATACAACTTTACCCTCAGCTGTAACCCTCGTTGTATCAGGATTGACAGTTTCCTTTGCAACTTGTGAGTGTGTCAGTGCATCAGAATAAAAGACTAATTCAATTCAAATAGTTCCACCATAGAATAGTTTCTTCCATAGAAAACAAATGAACCCGTGTAGTTGCGTTTTGGAATGGCTTTCTTTTTTGGAGTCCCTAAACGATGCCACTATCCTCTCACGCCATCAAACGGCAAACGGCATTGGGTTCGATTGGGTCATCTGAAGGAGGGAAAAAACCTAGCAAACGTTGAGATAATTTAGTTACGAGCAGTGGAACTGGACTAGTAGCTTACGGCCCATGTGTGCGCGCGTGAGTGTGTAATGAAGCGACCCGGGGACGGTCCTCCCTTTCTGTCAGCGCTAATCCCTTTTCCGGAATTGACAGATTGGAGCCGCTTATTGTGCGTTTGCTCACCGATGTGTCCCCTGGCGTGGAGAGTGTTCAGTGTTCGGGCTTGTACGCTGTGGGTGAGTAACATGTTGCCCCTGTCAAATTGTGTGAGCGCATTGGGCAAATATAGGCCCACCAAAAAAAAACCCATTGCTAATGGTTTGCAGCGCACTGTAGCACGGCTATCGATGGTCTTTTTTCATCCCTCTCTATTACTGTCACCTCTAAGCAAGCGCTCTCTTCCTCTCTGTCTTTTTAAGGTCTTTTTTTCTGCACCGACCGCACGGACAACGGTCCTCCCGAAATGGGGAAGCTTTCCTGTTTCGGGAGCATTTCCGACACACATTGTGGTGTGTATTCCCGGCAGTGAACAAGTGCGGGCCTGACCCGGCCAGGCGACTAATTTGTTTCCTTTATCTCGCTAATCTGACAGCTCTCGACCACTTTCGATCACGCGCCCGCCGATGGACACGACTTTTGTCCACGACTGCTCGCACGCTCGCTTGAAATGGGGTATCCAACTCCTTCCAGCTTGAGTCTTCTTGTGGGTTTTCTTTAATGATGCGTTGTGTTGGGTTTTTTTTTTTTGGAGCGGAGCTAAGGCGAACGAGCAGGTCCAATCGATTACCTACACTTGACGCGACTCGAGGGGCATAAGGAAATCGATGTCAGTCAAATCTGTGGTACGGCGATAAACTTGCCCGGAATTGTCCGTGATGGATGAGATCGTATCGGGGTTAGGGGGTTTGATGAGGATTGAGCAGTTTGTATACACTTTGCTGGCTGTTTTGCTGTGCAGTTTGTTTAAGGTGAACCTTTTTTTTTAAAAAAAACACGATTGCATCACGACCAAAGCGAATAGCCAGCTAAACTCCATCCCGAGTTTGGAGTCTTATCGTGCTCGATGGTGTGCGATATCGGGTGCGATAAGCTGTGTTCCAATTTCGGAAACAATCGATTGCAATAATAAGTCACTAATGCATCTTGGTTGGTGTATTGAAGCGATAAGTTGAACCGTTTCTTACAAGGCCACATGATATAGTTTAGTAGCTTTGAAGGAAAAAGAAACAATATGTTTGAGTTGTACAAATGCGTAGGGTAAAAGTGAGGCACCGTATCATATTGATTTGAGCATTCAATGTAAGAGTAAACATAAAAAAGTGAACTCTCTGATTCATTAATATATATTATTAATTTAATTTGATTGAATTAGAAGTTATATTTTCCTTATTTCTGATTTCACGTTAAAATAGTAAATACCTTTAAATATTTTATGTAGTAGTTTAATTAATTCTTAAACTCGAATCATACCATCATCATTTCAATGGTGTTTAACTCTCAATTTGATGAAAAAAGAGATTATTTGCCTGCTTCTGTAAAACAGCTCAAACCTCTAACTCTAACTCTAAGATGAAATTTTCTGTTGGATAAAAAAATTAAAGAAATGCAATTAAAAATAAAGCACGACTGTGTAACTTGTAGTCAACAAATCATAATAATAAACTAACAAACTAAGTCATTAGGTAGCCATTTAGCTAATAACATTGGGAAAAGCTTAACCTATTAAGTTTTCAATAATAGAACAAGCACAGGACGTTGCATAGATAGACGTAGAAGAAAGAGGAGAAAATAAAAAAGACGAACAAACAAAAGATAATTAAGGAAAAGGGGTACATGATTTCGAATAAATTAACCATAACTTGATAATTAAAGTAAAATAAATAACATCACTGTTTAGAAGTCGTTCAGCAAAAAGGCTTTTTTTCGCGAATTATAAATTCGTTTCAAAGACCTCTTCCCCCCATATAGACCTTTGCCCAAGCTCAGCAACCACTCGCCCGCTGGAGGCCAGAAAGTGGGTGAAAAATCACCAACACAACACTTCGTTAAGTGTTTTTTCGCCGCTCGTCTTTCGCGTCAGGCCCATTACACTCCGCCTGTCCGCTGCCATTACTACCGCAGCCTGCCAGGGCCAGCGCATGGGGCAAGTTTTCATCAGTGATAATACGCCAGCCTCCGCGTATTTTTCCAGCCAGCTTTGCCGTGATGGGACGGATGGGTCGAAATTTATCTTAATAGAAAATCAGCATACTGTGTGTGCGCGGGCTGTGCGCGAGCGTCTGCCACTGTTGTGTGCCTCCGCCGCTCGGTGCCTGTGCTGTCGTCGTTGGCAGCGGCTGTCGATAACGATGCTATCGAACGACAGCGATCAGGCGAGATGCCACGAATAATTAGCATAATTTAATCATTCTATCATTAAAATTGCTTACGAAATTCCACCAACCGGTGGGGCGGGATGCAGGGCTATCGTTGCGTCTTTCTCGGTGTGTTTGTGTGTGTATATATTTTTTATGGTGCCTTGTTGTTCCACTCAACCTATCTCTGCCTCACGCGTCCTGTGAGTTTTTGGCTTTCTCCGAAATAATGATGCCTCAGCGTTGTGCCGTACAAAACCCGAGGCCGACGCACGGTTTTTGATGTTTTTCTTCGGCGTTTCGGCGTGAGCGGTAGCTAAAGCCGCCTTCCGTGCTGTAACGCAAGCTTAGCGGCGGTGTTACTTCTACACGGCCGTCGCGCAGGGCGTAGAAAGGGAGATCGGTGGCGCTTTGATGTGTTGATGTGGATCCCCGTTCTTAGCGATCTTCCGCCCATCGTCAACAGGTCGGATTTTTGGGTTCCACGTAGGGAGGGGGGAAAAAGGAAAAGCCCCGGAAAGAGGTGTGAGGGTGATGCTAAAATATGCTTTATCAATTTTTCACAGGATCCATTTTCCAGCTCGCTGCTTGTCATGGTGTGCCTTGTCGTTGCTGTTGTTGTTGTTGTTGAGCTCTCCGATGTTGTAAGGTGTGTGTGTGTGTGTGTGTGTGTGTGTGTGTGTGTGTGTGTGTGTGTGTGTGTGTGTGTGTGTGTGTGTGTGTGTGTGTGTGTGTGTGTGTGTGTGTGTGGTGTTGTGTGTGTGTGTGTGTGTGTGTGTGTGTGTGTGTGTGTGTGTGTGTGCGTGTGTGGTGTGTGTGTGTGTGTGTGTGTGTGTGTGTGTGTGTGTGTGTGTGTGTGTGTGTGTGTGTGTGTGTGTGTGTGTGTGCACGCGGATGGTTTTGATGTGGTGGCGGGGGATGCTTTCATTATTCTCTGAGATGGTTATTTCACCTGCAGCACCCTGGTAGGCAATTGCTGATGTTTTGCGTTAGGACGCGAAATAAGGTGCTTGATGACGCACGGGCGAAGCAAAAATCCACTCCGCGACGGTCGTACGTGGTCGTTTGTGTTAGTCATGGTGTTGTTTCTCTCTTTCTCTAACAAACCGGAAGCTGCACGCAAAGAAACTGTGGGCAATGGAGAGCTCAAAAATTCAGCAAAGCGTAGGCTGCCATCCTATGGCGGTGGTGTTGCCGAAAAGCGCACATTGTTGCGCATTCTGGTGGATCATCGTCGCCACATTCTCTCTGTGGCACACGACCGTCACAAACCGTCCCTGGGAGCGAGGTCGATTTATCATTCATAACGCATAATCAACGTGTATGCAACATGTGAGCGTACGCGACGGGGCAGCTTACGCACGACAAGACATCCGCCCTTAACGCACGGAAATCGAACCGTTTGCTGTTTCGAAGGGGGGATGGGATGGCTATGGCCTAAAGGCGAAGCGAAAGAAAATCCTTTCCCATCTGCAAGTGTAGGTTGGGAGGATCGTTTTTTTTTCTCTTGTTTGCGAAATCCAGCAAAAAGCGCTCCCACAAACAACATAAACACTGCGATTTAAACGTCAGGCCACGCGTGTTTGAGCATGGCATGGCTTCCGGTGGAGGGTATTGTGTGTTTGGGTGTCGTTTAGTTCTCATGGAAGCTTGCGAAGCGGAATACCGTGACACGGTGCTACAGGTATAGGTGCGTTGAAGCGTAACCATGTAAGCTGGTGGCATTCCTGCAGTTTTTTGAATATCTTGTCGGTTTGCCGGATGATTGCAAAGTCTATTGGGTGGAGGAGTAGTGGCGTATTTTTTTTTTACCTTAAGTGTAGTACAAATTAATGTTCAAGATAAATGATATACCATGGTTATAATGTGATAACATGTAAATGTTAAAGTTAAGGCTTTCTCTAGCTTAACATTATAAGCCTACATTTTCAATCCAACAATTTCCAAAAATAATTTTGAGTATTGCGAATTGTGGGTCGAATGAAGGTGATGCTGATGACTATTATTTAAAGTGTCGAGATGGATTGAGATTGAGATTGGATAAAACTCTTTTTAAACTGTTTTTAATTTTCTTGGATCTTAACATCGGAGCTAGTACAGTGCTTCCTTTGCCATTACTAAATCATATCTCATCATTTTCCTGGCTTTTGATGCAGAGTTTTGTAACATTTGTACAAGAAAGTTCCTACAAGTGTTGCTACCAGTGGTAAAACTTAAGGTCCTTTTATAAGAAAACACTTCAATGAAGAGAAGAAATTAGGTTTAGAAAACAAGAACAAAAAAGGCAACACACTAAAGTTGTGTCTTTAGATTAGTTACCATAATAGGGAAATTGAATTGATGTTCAATGTTCGAAAATTGACTGAAAAACAACATATTTTTCTCACCTCGTTTTTTGTCGCTGATGACCTCGTTATGCTCTTATTCTCACCGGAACAAGGCATCAGTAATCAAAATAAAACTTTTGCTCTGCACAAAATAAGGGCTTGTCAAGTATGAAAACTCCCATCCGTACGTGCAAAACGTGTGTTTGACATTTTCCCTGCCTTATCCCTGCGTTCTTGCGTGTCTCTGTGTGTTTGCACTCGCCTTCCGGACTGCGCGGAGGCGCAAGAACGCTTCTCCGAAATAAATGATCTACGAAACGAGAAATGAAGCCAACTTTCTTTCCACCTCACCAGTGCCTCTATGTGTGTGTGTGTCAGTGGTTCAAGCTTTTCGTCATACTTCTTCCTCAATTTGCTGGTAGGACCATACCTTTTCGCAGAGAGAGAGATACACCTCATTCAGCTCCAGTACGGATATGAATCCGGAAATTTGGAAACTTCCTCCTCCCGCCGCATCGAATGGCAGGGACACTCTGTGCCGTTGGTTTGATTGCACAGCGAAATGGCAAGATTGAAGTTTTGGTTGATGCTCTTCTCTCTCTCTCTCTCTCTCTCTCTCTCTCTCTCTCTCTCGCTCCCTCTTTTGAAGTATCTTTTGTACCCTCATTCCAGAGGCGGAGGACATTCGAGTACGGTTGCGGCATAGATTAGCTTTTCTTCATCCGGAGTCGGTCACAGGATGCTTCTTGTGCCGCCGCCCGGTTTTTGGTAGAGCTTTGCTGAAGCAAGAAAGTCAAAAAGTAATCCAACGGTGAGTGAAGTGGTCCCCCCATCAGGCTTTTTTTTCCTCCCCGTCTGTCACCGTTCAAAGGCTAGATAGAAATGGGCCGTGAGGTTGTTAGCCGTTCGGTAGCGGAGGGTGTGCGTCCTCCGGTGGCGGTGGCGGGTCCGTCGGTTAGCCCTGAAGTGGCGATTCACTTTGAAGTCGAAGCGATGCAATTTCCTTCACCCAGTGCAGAGCGTGTTTCAGCCGGGCGAGAGGCTTAGGGAATTGCAATTTTGGAATATTGGAATGTGGCGACCATCCAGCGCAACGTGAAGAAGCACTACTCGCAGGTGTGTGTGTGTGTGTCTGTGTGTGGTTAAAGAGGGAACTCCCGCTGATTGCACTCTGTTCCGGCGGGAAAGGTGTATTAGACTTGCGAGTGAAATCCACGTACCTCCATGATTGAGCCGGGCCGGCTGAATGTCTCTGGCGATGATCGAATTTGCGCCTTCGAGTGCCTTTGTTTGAACGAAGCCGCTTCCGCTTGCGATGCGTTGTGTGGATTTAGGAACCGTTTTATGAACTAGCCTGCAGTAGCATATTTTGCTGCCAGTAAGTAAGCTTCCTTGGTTCGGTTAGACGTACCAAACCCACCCACAAACCTCATTAAACCGCCGTCAGAATGATTGACATCCTTAATCACGCGCTCACGTCTCACGGGCTCCACGGGATAACTGCAGCACTTCCTTACGGTGCCGCTTCAAAAGTCGTTGTAACGAGCGGAACAGGCTCTAATCCTTACAGGTATGGGAGAGCTTACAAAACAGGGAATGGTTGGAGCCTAAATGCTGGGAGGGAGTCGGTTTTATCCGTCGCCCAGGATCGACGTACAGCGCAAGCAAGCAAAGTCCTGCATGACAGGATAATTTCATTGTTTCATGGAGATCTAACCTGTCCCGGCAGAGTCTTCGCTTTCGATAGAACACCTTTCCGCACAAAGTGTATGTATGTGTTCTATAAGACTCATTGTATGTGCAAACCCAGGTTGTCCCCCCCAAAAAAAGGAAGATGGCTCCCTTATATGACACAACACACACACACACGTGGAACGCAATAATCTCCAAGACAAAGCAATGACAGCACGCAAGCACACGACCCCGTCTCGCGCTCATGTTCCGGCTCGTTGCGCCGTTACCGCAGTTGCCGAAGGGGAATCGAAAATCATCAACATCTTGTCTCCAACGCACTCGTCCTGGCTGCATCCTGCCCTCCCCACCTGCTGGGTGGGCAATTTTGAGGTCGATTTCCTGACGTATCGAATGTGCCGCAAAGAATCTCCTTCCCAAGTATTGTCAACCGTTGCCGCATTGAGCGCACGGAGGGCACTGAGGCATGGGCGAAGAAGTGGGCTATGCAGGCTTAATAAAACACGGGTGACAATAACAACCGGATTGCAAAGGACGGGGCGAGGGAAATGGAATTATCCGCACGTCGCATCCGCTCGCCATGACAGACATGTTAATTTAATTAGCTTTACTTTCACTTGTCACATGTATGAGATGAAGATAATACACTTCTTCGTCCGTGCGCAAGCAGAGAACGATGCAGAGGGCGTCTTCAGCAGGCGAGGGTTTCGTGGGTACCGATAAGCGAGCCACGTTCAGCGTCTTCAGCATGCTTCGCTTGAAATGCTACCGAAAACAGAGCGTCTGTGTGTGTATGTGCTGTTGGTTGAATGTTATGAAACTGGAAAACTCCCCAGCGCGGACGAAAAGCGAAGAATCGGTTCTGTAAGTGATATGTAATGAAGAAATGGGTAAATGCGGAGCAAAAAGGAAACCCTGTACGTGAGCTTCCGAAGACACCAGAGTACGGTGCGTTGTCCTTTGATGGTGGCAAGAAAAAGCAGACTGATGGTGAAGGATAGAAAGGAAGGTTATCCAGTACCGTAGACTCCAATATTAATTCCATCCTAGTAGCAGGAGGACGCGACGGTTTGGTTTGGTGGTTTGATTGGTGGAATCAGCATTATACGGTCACTGATTGTGACGGTTAGCGCGACCGGGGAAGGATCACGCGAACCAAAGCGCACACACAAATAAAAAGGTTAAGAGGACGTTCAGTGGTTCGGATTTGTTTCTAGCTTGATGATGATGCTGATGATGCTGAGCGGTAGCAACAAGCAACAAGCGACATAAAACCCATCCCCAGTGTCGGAGAAGAGGTTTGGGCTGCCCTTTTTCTCACATACTCTCATACGAGTTTGTGTCGGTGGGTACGTGTCGATATCAATCGTGTCGAAATGGGAGGATGGAAGGAAAAACAAGGAGAGGGTTTAACCCCTGTGCGGCTTGATTACTGATCCTTTTTTGCAGATAAGCAGATGGATGATGATTTTCCGTTTTCCACGCTTTTGCACTGTACGAACGCGCCTGTGTTTGGCTGTACATTTCATCAGCTCCTATCTATCCGCACAAGCCGCGAGGGGTGGAGGGTTGGAAATTCATTAACCCCGGGATTTATGACCCTACAAATGGTGAGTGTGTTTGTGTGTTTTTTTTTCTGTTCCTTCCCTGCTATCCGGTTTTATCCGTTTTGTTCAGCTGTGGCGGATGGCGAAACGACCGATCCTTATCGTAATGATGAATGAATGAGGTCACAGGACAAAGTTTCGGTGTTTTTGGCACATCGCATCTGTGTGTGTGTGTGTGTGTGTGTGGCTGGTCTGGAGAGGAAGGTGAAGAGCAAACGATCTGTAACAGTGAAAAGGGATGGGATGCAACTGACAGGATGGATAAGAGAGTGTAGCTGAATGTTAATCGGCAATGGAGATGCTTGATTGTAATTAAATTAACCGTCGCATGGGTTCGTTCACCTTCCATTTTCATGATTTTTTCGTGTACTGTAGCAACATAAGTTTTGCTATTTTGTGAATGTTGTGATTTTGTTTATTAATCCAAAGGTTTTTTTTTAAAATAATGACAGTCAGTGAAGCAATCTCGTAATTTCAATCGTACATGGATGAGTTCTCCAGCAATAGTTTCTCGGCTTTGCACACCAAATGCTAATCGAGATTGACAAATCGTTTCTTCAATCAACATTTAATCGCTCTTCCAGACAATTTGCTTGCTTAGAATTGCTCTCAAGTGGAATTGATTCAAATTGACTTCATGTCACACGTTTTCCTCGCTGTCTCATTGAGTTCATAATATTGGGGAGATTTCGTTGCACATTATTCTGACGAAATAGCACAATATGTTTGATGAACAACATTTTTAGTACAATCCTGAGCCATTGACCATAAACATCTTAATTCTTACTGCAAAGTTAGTCACTAAACTCTCCATTCCGTTGTGGGTATCGATTCGAAGAGTTTTAAATAGAGCGTTGCCAGATTTCAAAACCTCAGTTCGAGAAACTATGCGCTCCTAACAACCGCCTGGAATGTTCCAAAACCTCAGTTCGATGTTCACAAAACGGGTTCAAGCTTTCAAACATCTCGATGAACGGGAGGATGGTCTAAAGGTCCGATGGGACCCACTTTCCCCCCCAGGGGGGGGCCTGTGGGATCGATATATGGAGGGAGTAGGGGCTAGAGGAGAGCGAGATCATTGAATAAATATGTGTTCGACTCACCCTCAATGTGACTGACTTAATTAAAATCCGAACACTCTGCACCACAAACGCTTTTATGCTGCATCCTAACTAGATTGGGCATCGAGGGGAGCGAGACTCCAAATAGCCAACTGCCTGGAGGGGCACGGACGCGGACCGGGGGAAAAGAATTTCCCGAACATCGGCAGCTTGGTAAACAAAGCGTGCAAAAGTTAGCATTTTGGACTCGGGTATTGGTCACAGAATTTTCCGGAGGCTTGGTGCTTTGTTATGATACCCCGAGCAGAGAAGAGTTCAGGACGCTGTTGGTGGTGGTGGTGGTGGGTGGATGCTGCAAAATTTTTCTTCCATTGTTTTGGGTAAGCAACGCCCTGCATGGGGCATGGTGTTGCTGTTATGACAGCCAGATGGCATTATTCCAATCATTAGCCCTGGCCCGGGTGTTGGAGATGTAATGAAATTACGCTCATTTATCGGAAGTCCTGCTTCATCCGATAAGGCTGAATGTGGGTAGCTGTATCGCTGGTCGCACGGTCGCTTAGATGCTGCCGCGTCGATAACGATGTGTGAGGGATAGCTAGATGTGCAAAGCGTTCGGGCTCTCGTGTTGGATGTAATTATAAAAGTGTTATTTTAGATGCCTATAAATGATAGCGATGGGCTACCGAAAAAGGGATATGCGGAATTAACTTTAGCTTTTAAGCAGTGGAGAAGTTCAAATAAGGATAGTGGGAAAATGAGTTTGAACCATAGTATGCCATTAATGTCTAAAAATGAAATCGCATGTAATGTTGCAATATTACTGTTTTTGATAAGACAAAATCACGATTGAGTTAGATATTCATGCATAGAAATTTATATTGTATTTTTGTTAATATTTCAAATAATGTTTATCGAATTCCTTTACTTATGTTGATTTTTCATGATAACTTAATAACTTCCAAAGTGATTTAGGGATTAAATATTTTCTAAATCTTTTATAAACAAGCCTAACCTTGTTCACCTTTATTTGGACGGATATGCCAATTTTCAAATAATGGATTATTTATTTATTTATTGATTTGTTTAATTTGTCTGAAATAATGTAAACCTCAGCAATTTTGTAATAAAATCAAAAAATAAGATTCGAACCATAATTTGTCCCAAAGAACTAAGACAACGATGGAGCTGAATTTTTCTCAGTAAAACACCATGATTCCTACAACCCAAACATGATTCCTAAACTGTGAAATGTATTTCATTACTGAATGCTTTATTTTATGATTTTGACATTTTCCCACACTTTCTCCGTCATTCATCAACACATAACGAAATTTTCAAACCTATTTTCACAAGCATTTAAATGCAGATCATTTGATTTAATTTTAAATATTCTCCCAAAAGGGGTTTTCCCTGTGTGAAAGCGCAACTTTCACATTCCTAACATCATCAATTACTCTGCCACAAAAGAAGAGCCTTCACATTCACTGTTCTTTTCGAATTAAATCAGTTCCTGACGATGACTTAATAATTGTAGCCTAGTAGTAGTAACATTTCTGCCAAGCCCTTTTGCTTACCCAACCGTCGGCCAACGCGTGTCGGGCTGTGTTTTCCCGCCCACAGCGACACGTTACCATCCCCGTTGCAACGGTTCTCACGCACTCGGCCACAGTACGGCACATTTTATAGCGGGATGTACTTTACCACCACCAACCAAAGCACGAGAAGAATTCAATTGTCATCGGTATATTACTTTTTACGGGCCTGTTGCACGCACCCTCGGGGGCAAATCTGGTTGGGCCGGAAAGTGGAAACTTTCTTCCGTTCTTCAGCAGTGGGGTATTTTGGAACAGAAACTGGAAAAAGGAAGAGAAAAAGAATAAATATACTCAAATTCCCTCTGGTGCGAGGCAAAGTGGTTGATTTTTATCCTCCTCCATCTCCTTCCAACAAAAAAAAAAACGCACAAGACACTCTAGGGTGCTTCTTCGCCCCCATTACCACCATAAACTCTCTCTCATGCACACACACACCCCCATTTGATAACTTTCACTTTCAAAAGATAGAGGAGTGTGCGAGACTTTTTTTTTTGGAAAATAAGAAATCCCAAAAAACCCTCTTGACACGACCCCAGCAATTTTTCCAAACTCCTCTCCACAGAAAAGCCGACCCCGCCTGTCGTTTGTTCAGCAGCAGTAGCAGCAGCAATACCAGGACATCACCCCGCGTCAGGCACCAGTGATTTTTGAAGGGGGCGGAATAAAATTAAATCTGCATCACAGCAGCGGGCCGGGGCCTCGGGATTGTTGGGCGCGTGCAAATCTCTACTCGCCCGCTTCGAGCAACTTCCCTGATAAACACACTCTTTAACCATCAGCCCCTGCCCTACCCCAGGGTACGGGTGCCGCTCGAGCGTAACCATGGGAACTCTACCAGGGGGGGTGTTGAATGGGAGAAAAAGTTCTGATTGCTTTTTCGTCCCTCCGCGGTGTGGCGCTACACTCGCCGCGTGTAAATGGCCTACAGTCAGGGAGGGGAAGGTTTGGGAAGTAAACATATATATTAGCATTCAATGACAGTAATTTGTTTTGGATTATAATTACGTTTTAAAGCAGTTTCAATGAAATAATGCTACTGCTTGCTGCTGCTGCCGCTGCTGTTGCCCTGGTTACGCAAATATCGTCCTTGACGGGCGTAATTGAAGCCTCGGGGCGCGTCTGTGGTCTCTTGCTACCCGGAAGAGCAACGACGTCACTGACTGTGAATTTAATCTAACCGACAGTTTGCGTCTTTTGACGTCTACATTAAAGGACAGTGTATTTATCGACGAAGTTACAGCGCAAACAGTTCCGCTCGCTTGAAGCTGAACTGTCGTTTGCGTAGTTTTGCGGACCTTTTCTTTTTTATTATTGCCACCTTAAGGCAATTGCGTCCTTTTTTTTCTGGTCAAACAAACGTGTTTTTTTGGTTGTTGTTATAAAAACAAGACATAAACAACACTGTCCTTTGCATAATATGGCTTTATTTCCGTTTTTTATGGACATCTAGGTTCTTCTTTCCTTACACGGTAAAACATGCTTTTCTGGTAATCCTTCATCTTTATGTGTCCATTGGACCAACCCGCTCCGGTGGTGTGCTGTTTGGAAATCCTCCAAATCCCCGCCGTAATCCTCTCGAACACTGTGTGCGAGCTTTGCTGTGCTTTGGTTTGAAATGGGCATGTAAATTTTACAACTCCAAGCATCACCTTCTCCGCCTCTCAGCGGCTTGATAACCTTGAGCAGAAGAAAACGGCCTACAGTCCTCTCTCTCTCCACATGTCCTTATAATGCTATTCCTCCTGTCCTTGCGCATATAAAGGGACATATTTCGGGCCTTTAGAGTGGAAACTTCTCTGGGCTCCTACGGGCACAAGAGGAAAGATTGTCAGATATAACAGCAACCGAGAGTGCGTACAGGGATGACGTGACTTTTCCATTAGCGCCTTACCAGAACCAGCGGGCGGGAGGTAGGTGGGTGAGTACTGTTTCCCCCCCCCCCTCTCCCTGGCACGCACATGTTCCGTCCGGTGGGAGTGGTAAAGATTTTCGCTCTCAAGAATTTTCTCCCAGCCAAAAATGAAAAACCACACACACGCACACGGCAGCAGCATGGCAAAGTAAATTTTGTTTTGATGTTGTCGCCGGAGTTGTCGACGATCGAGTGTTCTTCCGGCACAGGTTCCTTGATGTGACTTTAATGTCTTGCTGCGGGTTGCCCGTTTTGATTCCCCGAAAGGGAAGATGATTTTTAAAATATGTGTGTGCTTGAGTGTACAATTGTATTGGCACAGCTCGAACCTCAAAGGCAAAGGATTCTAAGGGCCTGCCTGTTAACGACGGGCAGGAATTGCACGAAGGCGTATTAATGCCGTTGTGCCTATCGCTCGTATTGTTGCGTATTTTGAGACGCCCTTATGGGTGACATAATGCCCTTCCGAGGGGTGAGGTGATGGTGTTGCGGTGTGCTGAAGGAATAATGGGACCATTGGGATATGCTCGGAGGTGCGTAAGAACGGAGAACATTTCATTACGGGATCGGGACCTGCGTTGCTGCCTAATGGGCAACTTTATTCGTTCCATATTTCAACACTATTCCATTAGCTCACTCCCTTCCCAGGCCCGGAGGTTCGGTTGTAATGTAAGGTTAAGTAATGGTGTATGCGAAATGTCCTGAAAATCCTACACTCGAATCAAGAGACGGTAGTTTTTGACGAATCTCTGTTTGCGTAATCCCAATTAAGAGCATTGACAGTATGTTGGATGTAACTCTTCGCTCTTGGTGTATCACAGGCATCAGTCTGTTGAGCTCTTTCGTTGTGTCTCTTACCATTTTATAATTGTGTTATGTAAATCCCAAAAGGATTTGTTCCAACTACGTGCACAGCACACACATACACATCTCTCAGAAACGAACGTTTTCGGGTAAGAATGCATAACTTCTTCCCTTTTTGCGCTCGTGCGCTCGCGTGATACAGTGCGCGAACTATCGCCCGTTCAGGATGGGTTTTGGGGTGAAGTTCACTCTTCTCTTGTGTGTCAACTCACCGGCACACTGATGCTCGTCCGCGCTGGTGCACGGCCAAAAGCTTGCCAAAGAAATAACCGGCGGCAATTAAGTAGTTTGTTCTCTAATTTAAATTTCTTCCAGCGTGTGTGGACCAGCATTTTGGGCAAGGTTTTGTTGGTGCTCGGCTTCGGTGTGTTAAGTTAATGAATGCCTGTGTGAGTGAGCGTTTGGATGTAAAGGCTAAGGGAATGCAGGCTGAAACGACAACGGCAGCTAAGTCAATCTCCGCCCGAACACGCTGAGCATATTATTCGGGGCAATTTAGCGCGCCTGGTTCGGTTCGCAACGATGTCGCTGTCGACGTTGTTTGACGTAACAATTTCCCTCCGACGCTTCTCGTCGTATCCTTCTGTACCTTGTACCTGTTTGCATATGGGGAAAACTCATCCACGGCCTGTCTTATCACGCTGGAGTAACTTCACGTGCTGTTTACCCAATCCGGGGAGCACCGGGCGAAAAGTTGTCCATCTTTCGACACCTTGCCAGTGTCCATTGAACCTTCTCCCCTGGCTGGACAGTGCCGAGTTCGTACGACGGAGGGGGAGAACAAGGAACGAACTGAACTGGAGATTAAAAGTTTTCTCTCCCATACCCATAACCTGCCGCCTATGCAGGAGTGTCGATGAACTGGTGTATGGTTCTTGCTGGAAGGTGATAAGACACGTCAATGCCTAGCAAAGCACAAGCCTTCAAGGCACCCACGGTCCATTAAAACCCGAACCTGCTGTGGGGATGGGGGGATCGTCCTCTAGGGGACGAGTGGGCAACAGAGACGTGGCGAGCAACTTTTTAATCACTTGTGCAAGCGTCACAAAAACACACCTTGCTTGGTGGCATCCACCGCCACACCGTACTCATTACGGGGAGAGCAACCCGGATGGGCCCGTGGTACGCTCTCGTGCCGTCGAAGTGTTTTCTTTGGGCTGTAATTTAATTTTCAGAAGCACCCCATTAAATCCGACCGGCTCTTTGCCCGGTTAAAGCGTCCCCAACACACACAGACACACACAACGTGGTGGTGCTTTTCGCTTATGGCACCCATAATTCGTGCCCAGTAAACGTGTCATATCGCCGCGGTTGAGTATGTGCTTGCCATGGTGCCGTGCTGGTGCCGAATGATGCGGGAAAACTAAACGACTTTGCGCCAAAAATTGATTGGAATTTTTGACGCGCGCAAGGTGGATGGGTTTTTTTTTGTTTTTCTTTTGCTTCTGTTTTTTTTGCTCAGCAAAAACGGGCGACAGAAAACTATCTGCACGAGATAACGGGCGTGCATAATTTATGATGTAACGTGCTGCGGAGAGCAAATTGTTTTGGTTCGGCGTAATGCGGTAGGGTACAATGAAACACAGTGTTTAATGTAGTGTAAAAAAAGTTCAAATGTCAATAAAAACGAGATGAATTGTTATGCTTAAAATTTTAACAAAGATGAGCATTAAATAAAATATTGTAAATTAATTTTTGATTCCAACCTCAATTTAAATGAAAGTTCTTGTGGAGATGTGTTTAGTATTAATGATAGGATAAATGGGATAAAGAATATGAGAGGAGTACTAGGAAATAAAATTAATTTAAGTTCAATAAAACCAGACCAATGATAACCAGCAAACATTTCATTTATTTCGTCAACATATCCTTTATTAGAATAAAGGAATAGAAAACAATTAAATTAAGTAGAAAATCAAACGACATGCAGAAAGCATCTGTAATTTAATACCATATACATAATTAAATTAATCAGTTAATCTTCTTCTTCTTCTTTGGCCCAACAACCGATGCCGGTCAAGGCCTGCCAACCCACTTGTGGGGTTGGCTTTCAGTGACTTATTGATTTCCCCCCATAGCAGGATAGTCAGTCCTACGTATGGCGGCACGGTCTATTTGGGGCTTGAACCCATGACGGGCATGTTGTTAAGTCGTACGAGTTGACGACTGTACCATGAGACCGGCAATCATCAATTAATATATCACCGGGATTAATCAGTTAATATAGTACCAAAAAGATAAATAAAACATCCTATGCTGGATGTTCTACTCTTTCTAAACCGAATTGAATGTCTATACAACCGTGTAGGTCGTTGCACTAAAAGCAAATAACACAATTAGGAAAAAACAAAAAAATTGTTAGTTTAATTAATCATCAGAGTTTTAAAGACAGCTTTGCTTATAATGCTATCAGTTACCGACAATGTATCTTTTTAAATACCGTTAATTTGTCGTCACTTTCGTGCAAGAAGTTATGAAATAAAGTTAAAAACTTAACAATGCTTAATATTTTTGAGAATTAAGCAGCAAACTAAGCTTATGGCTGTGTTGAAAGTGTTATACACATTTATAAAACTTATTGTTTGTCTGGAAAATTCTAGCATGTAATGCTTTATATTTATTATTCAATTCAATGTATTGTATGTAACGGAAGGATAACGAGTTATGCAAAATGTTTGCCTTTTTTTGTTCATTTTAGTACAATTTTTATATTGTTAATTTAAAGCTTTTGATAATCCTTTGTTTTCTGTGTACTCATAACCATCCTTTTTTCTTCTTATCCAGGTATGTATCGATGCTAAACCGCACCTTTACGGACGTCCTTTTTCCTACATATTTTGGACAGTCATTCGAGTGAAATGCCTTGCATTTAAGACGGTAAATATACGATAGAGCAATTAATAAAACAATTATTAATTTACGCTTTAATTCATTGAAAAAAAAAACAATTTGTTCAACGCTGAGTTTGAAAAAATACGATTCTTTTGGTTGCTCTCCCTGCTTTTAAAAGCTACAAATTGTTTTAAATTTCTTCAATCTCCCCCTCCTGAAATAATCCATTTGCGGGCGGTGTAAAGAGAGTGAAAAAAATCTCCAAGACCACATAATAAAGGGGAAGCGTTGTTGCTGCTCGTCCACCGTTGCTTCCACTCACTCCCTATTGCAAGCAGCGGAGATTAATCCATTGTCCGCGTACGATTGGACCTACGCCGGCGCTGCTCCACTTTCCAGCCGACCGAACTGTTCCACCCGCGACTATCTGACCGTACCGATCGTTGCAGTCGCTGTCGGCTTACGATTTCATTGCTTTGTTTTGTTGCTACTGCCGCGGGAACAGAAACATACACACACATCAAAGAAGAAGGAGGGAAGTTGGGTGCGTTGGGCTATACCTTCATAAATATAGATTTCACCAGTGCGCTTCTGCCGCTACTACTACTTCCGCTTCCTTCCTTCCGCAAGCAAGCGATAGCGGGGAGCGAGCGGCAAGAATTAAGGACTGCACGGTTTTCGCAAAGATGAAATAGAGAGCCTCTCCACCGCTTCTGGACAATGGAACTCCTGGCGTGGAAACAGTTTCTCACTTACTCACCCTTACACACCGACACACCGATACATACTGCCACTGCCGAGTAGCAGCGGAAACCGAAGGGACAGTAAAGCAGATTATAAATATCGTTTATCTAAACGAAATATTAATGGACTCCTCGCCAATGGGTTTTCTGAGTTGGAGTTTTATGTTACACACGGTGCGAACGAAGCAACTGCGGGCAACAAAGGCGAACTGAAGACAAGGCTTTGCCTTCCTTCCACCTCCTCTGCCCCCACCCAGCAAAACAGTTGCACGCTGGAAAACTCCGACACAACGCTTACGCGCCCCGCGCGGTCGCTCGTGATGGGAATTTTGTCACTTGGCGGTCCCCGCTCGACAGACGCAGCCAGCCCCAACGCTGCTTGGCTGGCCTTTTTCGGTGTAAAAAGGCATGCAATTGTAGCATGGCGCAGCGTGCTTGGGATTGGCTTTTTTCCTTTTCCTTCCAATCTCCTTTCCTTTGGTGCTGGGACAGACAACTGTGTCGCTGTAACGGGCGCTGCCGTGCGGGCGGACGGGCGAGCGCCAAAAGCGTTCAAGTACAGAAGTTTGATCGATTTTCCGATAAAGTGCGCACATTGAACAAATGGAATAAAACATGAAAAGAAAATATGTAAAAGAAACAAGTCGCTTGGAGTGTGCGGGGTCGAGCAACAAAAAAAAAATACTGAAGGAAGGAACACAACGACATATTCGCCGTCACGCTCTTCTCCCGCCAACCTTTGCGTGAAAAAGGGATCGTGACGCGACCGTTTCCGGTTCCTTTGCGTTGCGCGCTCGACACAAAAACCCCGTCCCGCCGTGTGGCAACTGAAGGATATATTTTTTTTCTTCTTCTACCGACTTGGTATTACTTGCTCTTCTTGTTGTTGGTGTGCAAAATCGTAGTCATGTTTCCAATTAGGGGGAGTCACACGGCGCATTTGACGCCGTGTGTCGCGCACTTCAGAGAGCATGGTTTGCGGAGCATGGGCTGGGAGTTGTAGCAGATGGTTTTGAACCTTCGCTCCACACTGGTGCTGAGCGGGGAATGGGGGAGCTCGCGATGAATCCCCGAGGGAGTTCGCATTACGTATGTTGAGCTGTCACTGGCTTCTATCCCGCTCGGCACGTCGCATGTGCCACGGAAAACGGGAAAAAAGCTCCTGCCCACACGGTAGTCGGCAAAGTTTCAGTTTCACACCATCAATCTTGATGAGCATTCAAATCTGAGTGTGCGTGCGTGTGTGTGAGTGTGCTTATCTCGGAATCTGGGTGGCACTGGTGCGTTAGAGGGAAACTAGAAGGAGGTGTGTCCCCCTCTCCGTGTCACGCGCGTGGGAGTTTGAGCTTTGGGCGGCTCAGGCGAGGCGGCACCATTGTTCCTGTGATTGCTCGACGTTTGCTCGTGATTTCGGTCGCCGCGAGGACATGTGTCAATCGAATTAAGATAACCGTCACCAGCAACAAATCCGAATCGCTCGTGATCATCGCATTGGCTCGTGCGATGAGCATGCGTGGATTTTGTTGGAAGGACATTGAGAGAAGAAGAAAACCGAGGGAGACAGTAAGAAGTCAAGATAGAGATCGAGATGTAATATCCAACAGAAGAACATTAATTGTGAAATATACTCAGAAAGGTCCAACGGAAGGCCTGCAATCCCAGATACAAACGAGATGAAATTGAAAAGCGAAACGTGCACCGGCCTTGTCTGCGACCGGTCTCGATTAGGATCAGCAAAAGAAGGTGTGTCATCAACCACCCCACTACCTTTCAACCGCAACCGGTGGCAATCCGTTCCCAGCGATCCTGTGTGACATCGATTGATATAAGTGTTATGCTCGCTGGAAAGGTGAACCAATCAAATCTTACCCAAGCATAGGGGCAGTAACGAAAGAAATCCCTTGAATGGAGTCATCTCCCCATCTCCCGCCAACTTCTTGCCAGTGTCTCGGGTCACCCATTCGGGGTTAGTTATGCACACGGCCGCACTAAAGCTGCGATCTGTGGCGAGCGATAAGTCGGGGCAAAATATGAGCCAGCTTCGTAGGACCACACGCTGCGCTCACGAGACACACTGACCGCCCAAAAGGAGTTGGATTTCAACGTGCAGCAGCAGCAGCAGCAACATAACGAACCAAAACCTTCAAGGAGAATGTTGCGCTCAACGTCACCAACAACTTCCTCTCGTTCAAGATCTTACGAAAAAAAAGTGCGCGACGATGTGACCGTAGAGGGAGAGAATTTATTGTCCATTTTTATGGATTTGACAGAACTGTTTCGATGAATTGAAAGTAATGCAGCCGCTCGGGGCACGATGGATGCATCCCCAAACGCCGTACGTGTGTGTGGCATGGACATAGTGAGTTCTGGTTGTGGTGCGAGAGAGCGTCCAGCAAGGGGACAAAATATGACGGTTATAAATAATGACTTTTATTCTTTGCGACACGTTCTGCTGCACTTTTTGAGTGTGTTCGCTATGAATCATTGCAATTCGAATGGGTTGCAAGCGCTATGGTTTACTTCTTCCATGCATGGTAGAATTACTTGCTCGTGGAGTTGACATTCTGCTTGGACAGGAGCACGAAATTTACTGTGTCGTATCAGACTTTTCAGCATTTGACACCAACATCAACTTGTAAGCCGTCTGGAGTACACTATCGTTAAGAACCGGGTTAAAATTACCAATTACCACACAATTTCTCAAACTGTTGCCCACAGTAGTACATCATCGGTCAAAGAACATAAATCCTTATCGAGCGTGAACCGAGCTAAACAAACTTACCCAGACGAGTCCCGCTCCCATTCTCCCTTGTGCGACAATCTTGCCGTGATGAATGACTTTTGCGCTGAAATGTTGTCTCCAGCATCCACCAGCATCAACAGATGGTGGCACTCTCAGTGTGGTATAAAAAATGACATCTGCTCTCCGTAGGCAAGCGTCTTCTTCGCTCGGGTCGAAGACGAAGTTGTGCCCAAGCTCTTGAGCTCTGCCGGGTGAGCTTAGCCCGGTGCTTAGCTCAAACCATTAACGCGTAGCTTCATCCCTAGTGGTCCCTAGCGTACGGGGAGGATTTTCGCAATCTTGCACTGGTGGCAATCGTAAATTAATCCCTTCCTAACGAGCCTACCACAGTGGGGGAGGAGCCAAAGTCCGAAGCAGAAGCGCTGGGACGTCTTGGACGTGGGGCGGATTCAATTCCGGGCCAGAAAATTGATGATCACCCACCGAAACCCCTAGTCCGGGTTAGCTTGCTGCAGAAACAGAGGATGAGCTTAGGGCCTGACCATCCAGTTGATCGAGTTTTTGTTCATTAATTTCACACAATTTGTTATCGTATCGAAGAAGGCAGGGCCGCGTCCTTCTTCATCAGTAGAAGCAGCAGCAGCTTAGGTACATGATTAATCATATGCAGAGAGCGAGAGAGAGAAAAGTAAACAACAAGTACGCCCATTTCACGTCCCATTATCTTGAATGTTTCTTTTCGTTTTTTTCTTTTTGCTGTGGTTAGACTAGCTCTTACGAAAACGATGCAAGATGTTCTAATCTTGTGGTTTCCTCGAGAAGTTCTTGAAGAAAGTTTCATCGCATGAACAACAACCCCCACCGCGTAAACCAATCAATTAATTAACTGTCTCGTTTGACTGCTGGACGATTAATTTAAAGTGATAGTTTTTTTGTCTGTGTCTTCCCTTGAGCAAACGAAAACACAAGCGGGGGTTACATTACAAGATAGCCAAACAAACACAGCCAAAGAGAGGGCTGTACGGGGAAAAAACGGGAGTGAATTAATTATGTTCCAATTTCCTCCCATTACCATGTAGATCGTTACGTACTTTAGAGTGCAAAGCTAATCCACTCAACGCGTGTATGTGTCTGCATGGAAAATTGAAGTTTATTTCTGTTGCCTGCCTGCATGGGCAAGCGATGGGTTGCGCTTGGAAAAATAAATCTTGCGCCTCACCAGCCGAGCACCGCCCGACTGTTCATTTCCGTCCGGGGAGTTGGAAAATTTGCCTTTACCAATCCAATCGATGGTAGCGCAGTACTAGAGCACACTAGATTAATGTGTAATTTCCATCCCAAGTGCATGCTCTGTGTCGCTCTCTCTCTCTCTTTCGCAGGTTAGTGTTTTTATTTTCTTTTCCAAACTAACCTCTCACCCCACGAAGCGAACGGGGTAAGCTCGTGATCACACAGCGGCACTCCACACCAGGGTTGCATGATTTATCGAGACAGGAAAACCGATTTCATGCTCTTTGCTCCAACCCGTGATCGGACGGCCAACTCGGCTCGGAAGTGCTGGTGCCAAATCAAATTGTGTGTGTGTGTGTGTGTGTGTGTGTGTGTGTGTGTGTGTGCAAGTGTGTTGTGCGCCACCGACTCTCCCGGTGGATTAATCGACCGGAATGGTGTTTTGGTTGTTCCCTCCTGGGGCGCGATGCAATTGATTTCTTCCCGTGAATGAAATAATTGGTTAGCCACGATCCCTTTCCTCTCCATTTGGAGCTCCCGAACCCCCCCCCCCCTCCTTCTTCTCCTCCTCAGCATGCCGTCGAACAGCGTTGTGAGTGGCAATGCTCCACAGGGTGGCAAAGTCTCGCGAGTCTGCTAATTCTCCCGCCCGCTCCGCGTGAAGGTAGCGCCACCGTCAGCGCCCGGTGGCGATGCGCATTAACCCTTTCTACGGCAAATGCTGCTGTCACCTTTCATTTGACAGCTGATTGGTAATGTGAGATCTCTCTTTCTTTGTCTAGCAATAAGGTGTGCTTAACGGGAAAAAAAGGATTAAGCGTCCTGTAGCAACGCCTACAATTGTATTGATACGAAACATATCACCCTTGGGGAGCACCTGCCTGTCGATTGATCATTCGAGAGGTGACATTTTAATCGATCAAACACGGTTAAGCTCTGTACAGGGAGCAAAGTTTTTAGTTCCATTTTAGCCACCCGATAACGCTCATTGGACGATGTTACTCTCTCAGTCCTTTTACAACAACTTGCAGCAAACTTTTTTTTCTTATCACCAACATTGTTACCCCTCGGCAGCAGAGTGAGATGTCATCAGAGAGCAGATGGGTGTGAGTGAGCGGCCCAAAAAGCACCCAGAGAACCTTTTCGAGTGCCCAGGCCGGGGTCCGGCGGGAATACTTTAAGCACCATAATCTGCTAAAAAGTTATTCCATCTATATTTTTGCCCGGCTTTTTGTGGGAGCCCAGCATGTGGCCGGAGAGGTGACATGTGGGAAGTTCATCCTCGAACGGTGGTTGGTTTGACACCGTTGCGAGAAGCATAAGTTTTAAGGGGAAAGCTTTTTTTGTAGGAGAGCTCCCAGGGCTTCCACGGATGGCGAGGGTATGGCGGACGGGGCTCGTTTCCACTCCAATGGTGCAAGAATGAACGCGCGAACGAGAGGATGTATGTCTTGTGAGGCTGGACTTTACTACTTCTGGGAGATGTGTGTCTGTGTGTGTTTATACCTGTTCTTAAAGACTTCCATGTGACGTTCCTGGCCAAGCCCACCGGGAAGGGTTTGCGGGACAACGTATAACAGAATTTATATTTATATATTTTCCTCCACCCCACACCCCCACCGTTTTTCTCCCCACGTGGCGGTGTTCCGGTCGCCCAAAGTCACCCGTGTGGCGTTACATAAGACCGTTTCTTGCTCACCGAAAGTTTTAGGTGCGACTTTGCTCTGCTACCCATCCACCCTCCTGGTGGCAAGTAGCGTTGTGAGAGACACCGGAAATCGTTCACTTTGGTGCCTTAAAGCGTGTGTGTGTGTGAGTGTGTGTGTTGTCCTGATAAGACGAAGTCCGGACGGAACCACCGAAAGGTGCTCGAGGCTGCTGCGCGTTTCCTGACAGTGAAGCGAACGTGAGCGTCTTGCCGTCGTGGGAGAAAATGCCATCTGGTGCCGCACTGTCCCGGGGTTTTCCACGTGACGGTACCTACCTGTCGTTCGAAGCGACGCCACGGAAAGCGACATGAATGACGTGAGCCATGGTCGCTTGTATCGAAGCGCAACCGACCGGTGTGTCGATGAGGCTGGTTGCGGATGGCTCTGGTACGGGGACACGAAACGTCCTGCAGACATCGTCGGGGCAGATTAGTGTCAAAAAATGATGTTATATTATTTCACCCCGCGGCTTCTTCCCCTGTCTCAGAGCAGCTTCCTTGTGTTGATTAGAGTGATACTTTTGTGGCCTCCACACGCTTTTGGGAAAAGTGTATTTTTACGATCAGCTGGTGCTGCCACTGGTGAGGATGTGGCGAAAAATCGATTCCATTGGGGGTGTGATCTTTGAGGTTTCGCTTGTTTGTTGCTGTTTTTGAAGGGAATGTTGCACAAACTTGCACAAAATAAACACCCTCCCCGGAATAATCGAACAGTCCATAACGAGTTGGTGAGTAACTTACCGAATGGTTCAGGGCACTAAATCGTGCTTCGGAATGCTGTCATGCAGTTTGTGCGCTGTTCACTACTACTACTACTACTGCTACTTCTACTACTACTACTGGGCACAATCTCTGCGCTCATCTCACAAACCCCTTTGGCGCGGGAATTGTTTCGTAAAATTCTGCCAGCGCAAGAATTTGCCCCATTTTCCAAACGTTTCAACAAAGTGTGTGTGAGTTTGTGTGGGGCCGCCTGCTCCACCGCTTCTCATTTGGCGAGATTCAAAGCAGCTGCGGGGAAAGTTTTTCCTCCATCGAGATAATGTTTTCACCGGAGGAAGGCGAGGGAAACCAGAAGCTTGCCTGTCCAGCGCTCCGGAGCATGATGTCCAGGAATGGGTCTGCTCATGGTTTGTATGGTTGGACACTGGCACTGATCTTCCCGTGGAAAAAAAGGGGGTGGCCAAATCAGTGGGTGGGAAATCTCTTCATCCTACCACTCTGCACGACGGTACATGCTGAGCAGCAGCAACAGCAGCAGCAGCAAGTACATTTCTTCTGGCAACGGCCGCGGGACCCGCACTGGAGATTGCCGCATAGTTGGAAGTTGTTCCGGGGTTTGTTTTGCTTTTTTTTTTGTTTGGTGTCTGAATCCTTGACGGCAACGAGCCAGTTCCACCGAACCACCACCACCACCATCAGGCACATTCAGTGCGGGGGGAAGGGTGGAGAAGAAAATAAAATGAAAGCAGCATAAATGAGCACTACACTGAGCCTTGTTTTACTCTTCCCATTCGCTCCCTCCCGATGCTCCACTTTCATCCGAGGAAATGGGACGTAACATGCCGGAGCAAGGAGTAGAAATATTCCAACCGTGTACCCGTGCCGAGCTTCCGGCTCAGCACCACAAAGCATTACACACACACACACACTCACGCACACAAACAGGACATGCGGGCTTGCGAGAAAGAAGGAGGAACGAGAAAGTAGCCAGCGCAGTAGCGCTTTTACCGGTAGTTGCTGTAGCGCGAAAGCATTCCGACGAATAGCGCTGACCGGAACGATGGTGGCAATGCCACTGCTGCTGCTCCTGCTGCTGCTGCTCCTGCTTCCGGAAGGAATCGGAAAAGAAATAATAATCCTAAAATTACAACTAATTAGAAGCAAATTGAAACAGTACGAGCGAGCGTACGCTCTCGCGCGCGCATTTGTGTTTGTCTTTGTGTTCAACTGGTGTGCCCGCAGCTTCCGGTCGGCGGTGGAGTGGTTTGAGCTGGGAAGGAGATACATTTGGACGGGTGGGTTCGGGTGGGGATGGGCTGGGAGGCAAACTCTGGGTAGAAAATTGGAATGCTGATCCTGCTGGTAAGATAAGTCCTGCAGTGAGGTGGGATTGGGGCAAGAGGGGGCAAAACGCAAACGTGTACGGGTAAGGGTGTGCTACTAAGGAACTAGGTAAAGCATTAGTGTCCTGATTAGTAGCAGCAGCGCCACACCGACGGCTGAAGGGATCAAGGGAATGATTTAGAAAAATCCACCCCTAAGCACGGGCACGGATTTGGGTCGGAACAGATTCATCTTGTGCGCTGACGTCAGAGGAGTTGCTCTTCTGTTTGTGCTCTATCACCTTACACGTGTTTCTTGGGAAAATTAAAGGGCTTAGAGATGCTTAAAGGAACATTAGTAATTAGAATAATAATTGAGTGTATGATTAATCAATCAAACTTAAATCATAAGTGTAAACATTCATCTTCCAAAGCGTCTTTACATTATCTATCTTTTGTCTGAAGTTAAAAAAAAACAATAACAAGTCTTGTAACGTTAAACGCGCGAGTGATACGAACCTCGGTCCGGCTCTGCGGCGCTGGCTTGTAATTTGGCCAAACTTTTACGCAACAATCCATCTTTGGACGGTTGTTGTTTTGTACCTCATCCTCTTGCACTTGGAGCGGAAGATGCTTTTAACTCTTCCTACCCTGTATACCCACGTGCCTGACTTTTGAGGTTAAGTGTATTTATCGTGCCCGAACAACGATACCGAGAGTTTGTGATGCCGACAGGTTTGTCCAACCACGGAGAGGAGACGGAGGTCGGTGCAGATGTTTGTTTGATCAGTCCAAAGACATGGAATCTTCGGTGTAGTCGGTTGGGGTTTTTGGGCGTTGCGTCGGATGTTTGGGCATATTTGTTGCAATGCTTATCCAAGAAGCGCACTGAGCAACTCCAACTTCCTGACACATTTACAGGCCGGGGAAGTACCATGGGTGGGAGGTGCGACTTACAACTCATTCGGTTGATTGCTTTGAACTTCGTGCGTTTTGGGAAGTTCCGATTGTGGGTTTGCTTTGTTCGAGTAAATGAAACGAAGATAAGGTTTGAGGTTTGAGCAATTAAATATGTGTCATGTCTATTGGATGGTAAAATTTAACTAAATAGGTAACAGAAATCATATGTCCCCGATTTGATCTTCATGGATCTTCTTCAATAATAATTTCATGGAAATACCATCATTTAAGCAACCTTATATACATAGAATTAGAGAGGCAATTAAAAGTTCATAAAATAATACCAAAAAAAACTCATTTGCCTAAAAATACCAAAAATGTTGCCTACCAATGCCAGCAGTTAAGTTATGGAGAAATTACTATAAATAGAATTGTTCACACATCAAATTTGTTAATATATTTGAAGCATTTAGTTATTAGTATCGTTTGGCAAAATAGCTTTGAATTAGTGATGGGAAAAACTGAGTTTTCATCGGAATCGATTCCGGCTAGCTCCGAAGTTTTTTGGAATCGATTCCGGCTAGTAGGTTCGGAATCAGTTTCTGGAATCGGATCCAAAATTGGCTCCACAATCGGAATGGGCCCCGGAATCGAAATTGGAATCGGAATCGGAATTGGATTCGGAATCGAAATTGGATTCGGAATCGGAATTGGTTCCAGAATTAAAGTTGGCTAAGGAATCATATTTCCCTTCGAAATCAGAATCGGCTTCGAAATCGGAGTCAGTTCCGGCATCTCCCATAAGAATGGGCGTTTGGGTCCAATGATGATACGTATTGATAGACGCTAAGAATCATAATCTACTTGTAAACGATCCATTCTTATTGAAAGTCCCGGTCTTATTTAGGGTCTTAAACTTCTTATTTCCATTCAAGAACTGATTCTCACTCCGGAACTAATTTCAATTCTGGAGTCAATACTGATTCCGTTACCAGAACAAATTGCAATTCCCAGGTCGATTCCGATTCCGGAGCTGATTCTGATTACGGAGCTAATTCTGATTCCGGAACTACTTTGAATACTATAAACCTCATCCCTTTTTGTGTATTTTAAAATGATATAACTTAAATGAATAAAAAATACGTTAAAACAAACATATTTTGCTGTTTCTTGTAACATAGTTTGAATTATCCAAACTCTTGAACTTTTACCCATTTAGTTACAAAAAAGGCCATTTTTATCCCCCTACCTCACATGTGTAGGAATGCATTCCAGTGTATATTTTGCACGGAAGTTATAGATTCCTTAATTGAAGCAATTCACACACCTACACTCTGGCACACCGTTTTGTTTCAGCTGCTCTGTGCACACTTTTTTCCCGTGTTTTACCATTTCCAAACACAAGTTTCCCGCTGCTATAACACCGAATTGTACAGCAAGTGCAGATATCGCTTCCCTAATTCGCTCCCTGAGCTGAAGCTATTAATCATCGCGGGCGTGCGCGCGTTTTCGTTTTTCACTTCCGCTTTTCCCGCTTTCGAATTCCACCATCCACCGTACCCACTTCTCGCCACCGGTGTTTAGCTTCGGGTTCATTTTTATTTCATCTGCCAACATAGAGCAGTGCAGGATAAAATAAAAAAGCGAATTCACGCGGGGGCCGCCATCCAGCCAAAAAACATATGGAAAATGCGACCAAAGCGAAACCGACCGACCGACCGACCGGACCCGATGCCGACTGGTGTGTGAAAAACTTTACCTTCACACACACACACACACACACGCGCAGTGAACGGTGAAAAGTACAATTTTCGCATGTTACAAATGTACAGCTTGCCTACAGCGTCATCCACTGTGCTGTGCAGTGCTGTGCAATGTTGTGTGTGTGCTGCTTCCGCGGGGGTTTCCGTGAATGATTTGCTGCCGTGCTGTGCTGATGCTGTCTGTTTTTGAAAGGGTTTTTCATATTTATTTTGTTTCGTTGGTACACGACGCGATGGTTTCGGGCCGGCCGAGTGGGGAGAGGCGGAAAATTGATTTCATCTTGCTGGGGAAAATCGAATCTCGCGTGTTCGTTCGATCGGTCTCTGTGTGTGGGTTTTGGGGGGGAAGTCGGGTTTGACGAGCTGTTGCTAAATATATAGATATTGCTGTGAGTCACGAAATGCACTGATGCATCTGGCTGCATATGCTACCCCCTATGCCGTTAGTGCAGCGATGGAAAAGTTGTGAAAAATTAATTATATCAATTTGAAGACATTACTTGCATCGTCATGACGCGTGATCCAGAGAAACGGACCAAGCGGACATGCCGGTATTAGCGTGCTGATGAAGGAAGCGAATCATGCATCATCGTTTCAGAGTTTTAGAAACAATAATCGATTTCGATACGCTTTATTGTTTCTTGCACAATCTGCCAGCAAAAAAAAAAAAAAACAGAAGGAAAAGCTTTTAGTAAAATGTACGCAATCAGTGCCGCGTTTTAAGATAACAAAACACACAGCCAACGGGAAAGAAGATCAAAGCGCAACCCGCGCTCGCTTTCGGTACTGCAGATTCAGTCGAGGCGTAAAATTTATGTCTCAAAGTTGGCTTCCTCTATTATTGGAAACAATTTATGAACCTCCCCCCCGGTTCAAGATTTCTCGATGAGCTGGCCCCGTGCGGGGTGCGTGCGTGTGTGCGTATCTGGAGGAGTTGTGCTGCCTTTGGTGGAAGATGTGTTTTTGGACGCACCCCGAACTAACTGCTGCTCTTGCACCATTGCGCAATGATTCCCCCGGTGATGGCAGTACAACCCGTTCGATTGCTCCCGCTGCAAACCACACTACATCATCGTGCGCGCGTCCGGTTGTGGAGTGGTGGTGGTGGTGGTGGTGGTGGTGGTCCGGGATGCAAATGTTTCTCCGAAGCTGCTGCTCCGTTTGGCAGAATTCTGTGCGGCAAGCGGAAGAACAACAAATAGTCGTAAACATTTACACTAATACTCGCTATAATTCAATCGAACCAGAGGGCCGTAACACTGCCTCCGTGGGGAAGGGGGAATGAATGGGGAGTTTTGGGTGAGGGCTCGTGTAACTCTCGCGGCGGTTCTGGCTCGTCGACACACACACACACAAACACACTTGCAAACACTTGCGAGATGCGATCTTGCAAAAGCAAGTGCTAGAGGGAACATTTTCCCAGAAGCGGTTCAATCGATCGAGGATCGTCTTGGGGAACGTGAAATTCAAGCCTTTTCTCTGCTAGAAGTAGGATGATGATGTAAGATTGGATTTTTCCGGAGAACAGATTAAGTGGGATTGATACTTCACGCTTAAAAGTCATCAAAGCGTGAAGGTATTAGGAGAGTAGGTTAATTACTAACGTTAAGAAAGGCTCGATTGCTTAGATTTAAATATGTTATTACTTAGAAGATGTTTGATTCGTTGCTGGATCTGATTGTTCTGTAGAGAAAGTTGTGTCTTTGATACTATTTTTCTATATATTTTTATCTTACTGTGTTCACAATTCTATCTGCGTCCTTCTAAACCAGGATTAACATCCTAAAATTGTCTTTTTTTTAATAATGGTTTTATTTTATTTTGTTGCATCGCTTAATGGCTTAAAAGAGGTTGATGATACGGCAAATGACATCAAAAATATGATAAATTGTCAAAATATCTTCGATAGATAATTAAACTGATTTACTATCGAAATAGTTTTGCAAGGAAAAACTACATTAAAACAACCTCTGTAATCATAAAACATTATAGAAACTTTACTCATTAAATTGCCCTTATTAATTTGGTTGAAGTATTTTCTGTGTAAGAAAACTTTGAATACAAAATTTGATCATTAATTAAAAACAATTCATTCAATGTTCAAAAGAGACGAGAAACTCTCAACTACCTAGAACGACTAGAACATAAAAACAAGTGCAATTATTCCTTATACAATCGTCATCTTTCAGCACCATAGGAAAGAAAAGAAAATCACACAGAGACATTCAAAGAAAGGATGCTGATTCAAAGGGTGAGTTTGAGAGCAGGGTTGAAAAATGTTCACCTTAAGCCCTTTTCCTTCATCGCTTTCTGCCGTTCGATAGAAATGCATCACGAATTGAAGATGTGTGTTGGCAGTGGAGAACTTTTTAAAAAAAATCTCCCACTCACACACCATATAAAGAAGCATCAGTGTGTCAAAATCTTGTTCCATGCTGAATGTCCCTCCTTCTCTATGTGTTTGGTGATTTCCTTTTTACCCGAAGCTGCACTTTACCGCTGCTCCACAGTCAGGCAGTGGGGCAGCAGTTGCCGTAGCTAGAGCTCTCCTCATCCTCCGTAAAGCTAAATGGAGCTCAAAGTTTTGTTTCTTCTCCGGAGCCTGGCACTCCTGGTGCACTTTTTGCCCGGTGGAAAGAAAACTTTTCCCTCCCCGGTTTTCCAGGTGCCAGAATGAAATTGAAAAGAGTTCAGAGCCAGAGAAGCCGCACGATGCCGCAAAACCGGGAAGACTTACGGGTGCCAAAGACTTTCGCACACGGTCCGTTTCCTGCCGTGACATAGGTCGCCGGTTTATAATTTAGAAACCAAAAGCGATCGAATAGTTTTGTGGTCTCCGCTGGTACAGCGGGCTTCTTCAAACCCCGGGTGCGACCTGAGCAGTGTGTCCGTCCGTATTTTCTCTGCCATTTTCTGTGCATACGTGCAGTGTGAAAACACGGAAGCTTTCCAAACGCCCTACAGCCGAAAGCAGTGCTCTCGAGTGTGTTTCTCCCCCGGAAAAAGGAGGAAACTAGCACCAACCACCACTTCCGGTCGAAGATTTGTCGGCGAGAAAACTGCATTCCCATTATCGAGTTCCGGCATTTGGGTGATGCAAATCGGGACACACCCAAGATTCGGAAGGTGCGAGCACAGGGCGATGTCAGTACACGGTGTGTATGTGAAAATGAGACCGTTGTTCGCACATGGTAGTAGCGAATTCCCGCTGTACCACGATGTGCTGTTGAAACTGCTGTGAAGCTGTGAAAAGTTTTTCTTTCTCTTATAGTTTGTGGAACTGTGTTTTCTACTTTTGTATTTTTTCCGCCCTTATTTTCCGATGCCACTCCACACTGTGGTATTGCTAATGCTTTTCATGTCAGACTTTGTGCAATTTCAATTTCGCTTTCGTAAAGGGTTTTGCTTCACATTTTGCTTGCACCGTTTCGCCACCCTTCCTTCATTTTCGGCTTGGTTGCAATCATACCCGATCGAAAGTCAAGGCTCTGTGTATGTGTGCTGTCACACCATTATGCAAAGTGAGCATGGATTGGGTACTGGGAAGCACAATGCAATTTATCAAAATGTGATAAACTGAAGTTCGCTTTTGCGATAGGTGTGTGACCTTTCTTGTGAATGGTTTGATTTTATCGATTGCCAGCAAACAGTTGATGAAAAAAGGTTGATTTTTATTGTTGAGCTCAGGACATTTGTTTTATTATGGTAACACTTGAGGAAACTGATTAGAAACATGATTAACTTTCATTTGAAAAAAGAAAAATATAAGAGTGAAATATTAGGAGACTAATAGAATAAAACAAATGGGGAATGTTTAAGCAACATGTGTAGAAAAGTGATTAAAAAAATTATGATTTATTCCAAACATCAAGCCACTAAAATTACTTGAAAAATGCAATATAAAAGTATAAAACATGAAAAAATAAAGAGTGGATAAACCTCTAAAGAAAAACTAATTTGAATAGATAAACGAAAAACAACAAAAGAATTTGATTCCAACATAGTTTGGTAGTGAAAAAGTAGTACAAATCAACACCAAATGTGAATGTAAATACATATTTTAATACATTTTCTGCTTGTCATATGCTCTTCCTCGCCCCGCCTTCACTGCCCAATCGATAAAACCGTGCACATAAGCGTAATGACCTCAACTAACGATCCCTTTTAACAATCTCGTAGACTAGATCTTGCATCAATGCTGGTTATGATGATGACTTTGACTGCTGTCGGAACCTTCACGAACGCAAAAAAAGACGACAAATGCTGATTGAAACTGTTCCTCGGTGTGCAAAAAAAAAAACGGCTCACATGACACCGTGTACGAAACGGCCATCTACCCATCCTGCACAGTACCGCACGTCACGGCAAGGACTTTATTCGCTTTCTTCCGCTACTACTAGGTCGGTTAAGAACGTTTAGCTAGAAAGGGCAAGCAAAAAAAAGTAAAACACGCCCGAACTTCGTAAAACATCGTTGCATGATTCAAAACGCTCATGAGCTCATATCCTTCCCGCGATTGTCTGCCTAGCACACGTCGCATCACGATAGTAGAAGTAGTAGTAGCAGCGTTTGCCTCACATCTTTCACATGTGGTTGCTTAAAAGGCGCTGCCTGCCGAAAATTACATCAAAAGCAAGTGAGTCGAGTGGTTGGGTTGGGCGCGGCACGTTACAAGAAGCGCGGCGCAGAGGGCATTAGAATTTTCGGGGCACAAGATGGTTGAACGTCCTGTGTGTGTGTGTGTCATGTGCATAAAAAAGAAGAAAGGTTGCAATAAAGCTTTATTGCTTCTGGGTAGGTTCGCCATCCGTATCCCCCAAGCAACTCAACCTCCCCCTGGGCAAAGTGTTTGAGGTAATAGCATATTAAAAAAGGCCATTCACACACACACACACACACACTCACTGAGCAACAAAAAACCTAGTTGAGCGTGAACTGAATTCAAACCTCTCTCTAACCCTCCCAGTTCGTTCCTCATTGGAGCAATCGTGTAGCAGACGTTTCGTTAAAAACATGCTCCAAAGTACAACACCCCACAGATATCCCCTAAAGGAAGCAGGAGAGCGTACGGTTGAACGTCACGGTGGCAAAGGCAAAGCTGAACCGAACTCATGGGCACACTAATTAAATAACCTCCTTTGATTCATTTAAAATGATATGATGGATGTTGCTGGTAATTAATTAGAGTTTTTATTGACCACATCCATCAGCCGAGACCGAGTGTGCTGCCCGGGGACGTGTCCTGTCTATCACACGCTTGTCGACACACTTGTCAAGCGATGCAGATCAGCTTCCAACTGCAGGCGTTGGAGTTGGGTGGGTCTCTTGTATATGTGTTTTTTTTTTTGCCCAGCCTTTGGTGACTATTTGCAGCCCTTTTTCTCGCAATGAAGTGTGTGCGAGCGCGTGTGGCCAGTGTCCCTTTACAGGGAGTGTTGTTTGAAATTGGTCCCCTAGCATTGGTCACGGTAAAAAGTGTTGCGAGGTTTTACTGCCAAGGCTGCTCTCTGGGTTGATCATCTCCATGAATGGTCGGGCCTCTGTTGCGTCTGCTGGCACTGGAACGCAAAGTAGTTGCAGTCACTTTGTGCCGCCATTGAGTGGGAAGTAATACACAAAACATCGGCAAAAAGTGTTGCCCCAGTTGATGGGCCAAAGGTTTATCGGTGGCAGAGAGTAAAATGAGCGCTTTGTGTTGAGCAGTAAATTAATCGTTTTTGCAGTCGTCTGCTATGAGAGGCATAGAGAACAAGGGGGTTTTTCCAACTGTTTCAAAGTAATGAGCATTAAGTGGAATTTGTGCATTCTAAGCTTCACTTTAAATGTTTTAATAGTAATAGAATGCAATAATGTTTAAAAGTAATGTCAAAAACATATCTTTTTGAGCAATAAATTAAAATGAGTATTTTCTTTTTTTTTTTTTCTTTTGGCTCAACAACCGTTGCCGGTCAAGGCCTGCCTGTACCACACTACTTGTGGGTTTGGCTTTCAGTGACTTATTGATCCCCCCATAGCAGGATAGTCAGTCCTACGTATGGCGGCACGGTCCATTTGGGGCTTGAACCCATGACGGGCATGTTGTTAAGTCGTACGAAATGAGTATAAATCTGGTAGAAGTTAATCCTACAAAGCCTGATGCACTTAATCTATAAAAATCGTTATCAACTAGTCAATCCAAAGGCACATACAAAAACATTGAAGTCACGCATTGATTTCCAGGCCAACCCCACGCGGAACCGCTCTTAATCCTCTGCGAAAGGAGCAGCTCATTATGGAATCGATTCAGGTACGATTTACTCTCTCCCCGATCGTCCACGCCCCAGTCCGTGTTACAGTACATGGCTATAAACATTCTACTGCCCGCTTCGTGTTCTTCGCCAAACGACCGGCAGCAACGCTCAATCACGAAACACCGGAATCCTCTTCGCCGAGCCCATTAATCATTCCGAGCCACGCCGGAGAACATGGTTCCGCTTCCTGCGGTTGCAGGTGAGATGCGCCCTGGCGTGCTGTGTGTATTTTTCCCCCAAGACATCGCATCGTATATCTACCATCTTCCGATCTTTTCGATTCGATGTCATCGATCCCACCGCACGGTCACACGGCACATTTCGCGCACGTTTTCGTGGAAGATTGTTCCCTCGCCAGCGATCCACGTCGATCGCGCGCGGTGACCCAAACGGAATGCGATTGATTTCATTAAATATTCCACCCGGGCAACGGGGTTTGGTAACAGGCCGGTGTACTGGTGTGTACGTATGGTCAGTGTTTCGGGTGTTTTCGGTGCCTTTTAAAGGTTTGAAGGTAGCAAGACACAGAGCGAGAGTGTGGGCGAGTGAAAGATGGACGGCGGATGCTAGGTCCGAAATCGGGGGATACATACGAGGTCGAGTAACTGGATACGATAAAGATCTATTATTGGACGCAAAAGGATGATTCTGATTTGCATCGCGTCTTGGCAAAGGTGATAGAAACTGTTAGTCACTCAGAAGTACATTCCTAGCTCATTGTTGTTTCGGGAGTCGTAATGTGTATGTTATTGAGCCATATTGAATGTTCTTACTCATAAGAAACCCTGTCCTCAAGATCCAATTGGAAAACGCGATTCTCAAATTCACTTTACCAATAGCAACCAATCATTCACTGCTCATAAACCCTTCATCACACAACAACACACCTCTTCCCTCGGGTTGATGAACGATTCCTGTCGAAAGATAAACTCCCGCATCGACGGGATAATGTACAAAAAAAAAACCCGCTCAATGCGAACAACGAACCGTCTCAAATGTCGCAAATCTTTCACGAGCTCATCCTTCGTCAAAACTCACTCTCACCGTGTGCTGGAAGACACACACACACACACACAAACACATCACGGGACACCTCTACCTCATCTTGCCGATCCATCCGCAACTGTACGACATCCCAACACACCCGACGGATTGGCGGCGGCGCGGCTTGGAAAGTCAAACATTTTCCCCGCGTTATGTTTATTTACATTCCAACGCGCGACGTACGGACGGGCGGACCAAAAATAATGCGCGAACGCACGCGTGCTATCCCCAATCCCGCATGCAGCGGGGCGAACGGGGCAAACGTTTCGAATTTCGCGACGCACGGCATGAAGATCTTGCTGCCCGCTTCCACTCTGACACCAAAGCGCCTCCGCCTCCATGGAGGAGTTGGTGTGTATTTTCGGAATCTCGTCAGAAAGATTCCAACCCCGTCTCGATACGAAATATGAGCCAAAATCGATCGAGACCAGCGAGCGAGAGTGAAAGTGAACGATAGCCGGAGGCGGCGGCCTCCCCAAGGAAGCGAAGGCGTGTCATGGGATTCGGAGCGGACTCTGCAGGGGCATATCTTTGCCAATCTTTTGCTGGCTCCCTTGGCGCACAGATGTTCTTGCGGCGATGTGCTGGAATTACAATAAGCCAGCACGACGCCCCCTCCCCAGCTCAGCCCAGCCCCGACGGTGGCAACATTGAGTGACGTGGGAAAAGCTGCGCATCAAGCACGGGCCTACAACGAAACCCATGCACACGCTCGAGAGCTGCCGAAAAATCTGACGCGGGAAGATTCATCATCATCTTTATTTTGCTCGTATTTAAGCTGGCATACGGATGCACTGAAGCGTATCGGAAGTGGCGCGGTTGCTGTTGCTGCTGCTAATCGGATGAGTTAATATGCCGGGATCTTTCTATTCTGTTCGAGACGGTTCCGGAGTCGAGTTTTGGGATGGTGTTGGACGTTTGGAGAAGAATGGGAAAGCAAATGTCTTGTGCCAGAGGAGAGGGAAGCGTAGCGTTATTAACCATGAATATTTGCTGGGGCGAGAGTGAATGATAGCATCCATTTCGGTGGAATTCCGGGGATTTTCTGGGGCGAGCAAGGGCGAGATCTCACCATCGTCATGTGTCTCGCGGAGATAGGTTCGCTTCGATGGTTCCTTGGAATGTCGTGTTTGATGGGTTTCTGTGTTACATCGTGCCCTGTCTCCATGTAAATGCCACATTGAAAGCGTCATATTACGTCCGTGTAATCGTGGATTAGGGAAGGTTGTTGTACCATTATCTATTTACTTGGTATTAGAAGTTACCTTCGAGAGAAATAGCGGAAAAAACATGTATATTGTTAAGTACATTGTAATACAAAGAGCCTTTATTGAACTTATTCAATCATTGAAGGCTTTAAACGAAATTAAGAACATAGGTTGACCCATATACCCCTTTCTAACGATACAATGCACCGATATGCAGATGGGAATAAGTTAGAATTTATTAACGTTTATGGTAATGTTTTCTGTGGAATAGTTTCCAACTTCCATTCTAGCGCAATGGAAATAGTTTGACCTACACTTTATGTTCGCTCCACTCGGTAAACGAGAAGGCGAAACACTTCAGAATATAATTTGCCAGCTCTCGAGGACACTCGCTTACCGGCGTCCCTGTTGAATGGGGAAACTAGGTACATGGGTACTCCATTTTTTTTTCACTGTTGTACACTCAACCACACCCACCATGATACAGGATAAAGGGTGCATAACAAGAACAACCCCCAAAGAAACCGTCATTAGCACGCACGCCGTAACTGCACCTCCTATCCACTGTACCTCGGCCAGGACTTGGACTTGGGGTGGGCGAAAACGGGCCGCTGCTTTATGTCGGTGTAGCATGCACAAATGTTTCCTTTCGTGCATATACGGCGTCGTGGTGGATGGAAAATCATCGTCCTGACGGAAGCCACCATACTTTCATCCATCATCCGGAATATGCGCCATCCAATGAAATGAAGCGGCAAACACAGGGGGGATCTGAGAATGTCCCACCGGTGGGGGAGATTCTACCAACTCGGCTGGAAGGATCGAAAGCGCACAAGGTGTCGCTCAAAGTAGGTCTCCGTCTCGCTTCCTTCAACACGCAATCTGCACACCTGGACGCAAAGGTTGAAGAAGAAGGTTGCATGCTTTTTTAATTAATCAATACTAAACCTTCCCCACCATTGTGCGCCTCTCCCGCCGGAGCGGCGTTGGCGTTTCGTGCAGTAGCAATTGCTGCCTGTTCCCTTGGATGGATGGAGTGGCCGATGAGAGGGGCAGCACATGATAATGTGCACGCCGGGTTCGTTAATTACGTGCATGTGCGGTTAACGAGCACTGCTACCCGGTGGTAAAGCGTCACAAGACGCCGCAAACATGACATACGAGGCACCGCGCTAGTGGAATGGAACGACCCACCGTGGTCGAGTGACGTTTGATTTTGCACCTCAAAATGGCTGCTTTCCCCCTGGTGGTTTGTATCTTTTCACGCTCGAAAGGTGTGGTGGTTCCGTCACATCACTGAACACGAAACGCCGACCTGAAGGAGAGTGCACTCACACGAGGGAGATTTACCCTCTTGCCGAAGGCCGAAGTAAGTTGGGTTGGGGAAAGTGGGAATTATTTTGCTTTTCACACTAATCCTAGCGACGGTGTAACTGGTGAATGGGAGTGGCACATAAGGAGGGAGAGAAGAAAGAAAAAAACAACATTATCCTTATTAAACACTTCCAGGATAGCGCTCTTCGAGGGGTGAAGTGTGCTTGACGGTGTTTTGTAGGACCGATTTACCCGAGCAGCATTATTCGTTCCACCTGATCGGGCGTAATCGCTTCGGTTAATGTTTGATTTTCGATTTGAAGGAACTAATCAATTGAAAGATTGCCGTCCAGCGTAGCGTGCATTATTGGTTGTTTGGTGTAATCTTCTTAAATGCTGTCAATTTAGATTACTGAATCACAATTTCTACTCGAGCCCGAGCTTAGGATATTCATGAGTTGTTGGTAAAAGATGGTAAAATATATATAAAAAAGAATATTATCTTAAAACTGCTCACAATTCTCTAAAATTGTAATTCGCGTACTTGCGTCTACTTCAATTCACTGGCAACCACAGGTCGAATCCACAGCAATCGATTTAAATGGAACTGCGTGTGTATTATTGTGTTATTACCTTATTGCTGCGTTTATTTATCTTTCCGGCTGTGCAGTATCCGGGCCGCGTACGAATCCCACCCATTTTCCCGAAATATTGCACACGTTTCCAGAAAGTGCTTACCATCTCGATTTTCCTTTTCGCTGCGTTATGAGATCAGGTTTTTTTTTAATATTTCCGAGCGATCATCATCATCATCATCATGAACATTGCTTTTCTGGCATGTTTGTGTTTGCTTATGTTTTTTTTTTGTTTCGCTTTATTTTATGATTTGCCATCGAATATTGCAAAAGTTCAGAGTTTTTCATGTTCGGTTTGGCCGTTTGACCGTTTGGCCTTGCTGCGTTTGTGTTCCAGAAGTGCTTTATTTTCCAGGGCGTAAAGTAAGCATACTTTATGATGCTTTATGGGCAGCATTCGCGTGCATTTTTACGATGGCTATTTGGTGGTTGATGGTAATGGTTGTACTGGAGTGTGGGAGCGGTTGTTAGGGAAGTTAGTTAACGCGGTTGGGGCAGGTTAGCAAGATGAAGGACAATAATTGAGCGTTACCGTTTAGTGGATTATGTACCTCAGGATTATATTCATAGGAGATGAGATTTTTGAAAATAAAGTTGGTAATTTGTATAAATTGTTAAGAGTGATCAGCAAATAGTTTTTTCTTTCTTTGTGTGATGATAAACTGATTATTTGTCTATTTAAATGTCCATTAACCATCAAATAACCATCATTAACAAACAGCAAACCTTGATATCAGATATTGAACATTTTTGATACACCTTTCATGTTTAATTGTATTTTATTCACATATGATGGTGTAGTATCGTTGTGCTTCTATTGGTTTCTAGTGTGATAAATAAAGATATAATTCAAAAAATTAATATAATTAATTAATTAATTAAATTTTCAAAATTGATGTTGTATCAAAGCAACTGTATTTATAGTTTGTTTGTATCTAAGGACGTTTTATGGAATTAACGTTTTAGTAACAAAGATAATACATTAAAAATAATACAAAAATCATAAAACAAAGATAACATCACTTAATTTATGAACTTCTATCTCAAATGATTCAAAATTCTTGTACGATCTTAATATACGAACAAAACTATCGCTGCTTAAGTAAGCTTATCTAAAATTAAACCTATTTGAGTATCAAAGGGCCAGCTGAAAATATCGCTGAAGCTAATATCATACAATATTTAAAGAAAACTACATGAATGCATAAAGACGAACCTAAAATTTTGAATTGTACTCACAAAAAAGTCGCTTAAAAACTCACCGCCAATCTCATCGAAATGCAAAATCGAGCAACAAATCTCCGCTTCTTGGAATTCAGTTTATTTATCTTTTACCGCCTCTTCGCGTGCGTCTAACCTTGAAGCATTGCGTTCAACAGTAAGGTGCCAACTGCTGTACGTGCCCAAACTGCATGAGTTGTGTGCCAATGCATTGTCATTCTTCGATTCGCACAAATCGGTGAATGAATAATGTACCTTTCGCAGACACCCATCAAAATCTCACCCTCTTCATTGTTGTCGCTGGTTTCTAAGATTCTAAGATTAATTTCGCATTCATTAAGCAAAAAACTCACAAACCACAAACTGCCTTGGAGATCCTTTATTCTTTACCGGTTTAAAGATTTCCAATGATTTATGGCCGCTTCTTGGAAACTTCCACACCAGTTCACCCGGCCGGCTATCTCTAGCATTCCATAATACAGCGTCTCCGGCTGCGATAAAGCCCCTTTCCCCGCGATGCGATCGCGATGTAACAACAGGTCAGCCATTTAATTGAATAGCCTCGGCGGCCTCTGTCCGCCCTTGCTTGAATTGTTGTACCAACACGACACGTTACACCATCTGCGTGTGGTTTCGTTTCCGTTCAGGCGTAATGTGTTGTGAGCGACAAGACTCGCACATGCACAATCGAATTACCCCGGGACCCACCGTGCAGAGGCTGTGCATGCAACATGTGCCACGGTATCGACACGGAAGCATGGTGTGTCTACTCCGTACGGCTGCATTTGGGCGATTGTTATTTATTAATTGCATCCCACAGACCGGCCGGCCTGGATAGTGTCTTGCCGAGCTCTCGCCGACCCATCTTGCCGCGCGGAGTTGAATGGTCGTGACAGCGAGACAACATTATACACAGCCGCACATCACCGGGTGCCGTCGGTTTCATCCTCTCCCCCCCCCCCCCCTACCCGAAATGACGTGGTCTATGATCCTCTACGAAGGTTCCCTTTCCAACAGCCATTCATCGGATGCACTTCGCCCTACCGGTCCGCCCCAAAAACCGATCAGCACAATATCCGTCACGTACACGGTGTTACGGTAATTTATTAGGCTTCCACGCGATTACGGTCCACGATGGCGGATGAAGGTAAACTCGCGATTTTGTGCCGTGCACCGTGTCCGGGCGTTTGTTTTTTTTTTTTTCGGTCGCGATCTGGGACCGGGTCAGGAAATTATGACCCGATCGGACCCCGACGAACAGGATTGCTGTTGTGTACACCTCTGTGGGAGAAGTTGGACCCTGTTCCTGTTTTTTTTTGTGTGGTTGTACTCTTCTGTCGTTCGCTTCTTCCCTTGGCTAATGCGTGCGTGTGCGCACGATCGATCCGCGCGGTCCCCATCATCGTGCCAAGCGGCGGCCGACGGTGCTGTGCGGGTAATGGATTTTAATGGGATCAATTTATGCACGAGCGAAAGTCATGAGTTTAATTTCTTGCAGCTTTTGTAGTTTGTGCGCAGTGCTCTGGTTTGTGCAGTGCTCGCTGTCACGGGTTGGAAAATGAGTCATGAGTCGTGGAAAGGGGCGCCTCTTTAAGCGCAACGATAGCCATTTTGGACCGAAGCGATGAGCGGTGGTTTTTGTTAAAAATGGTGAAATGTGTCGGTGGATGAACACAGTTTCCCTTGGGAACGTTATTTATGGTGGAACACGTTTAAACAGAGTACAGTATTAAAGTTAAATGTTAAACCGATGTGGTTGATATTGAATAAGGAATGCTGTTTGATTTATGGCGTCAAATGTGGGATACATTATTGGTGCCGTGACCAGGATTTTATTTCTAATGATTGTTCTTTATGGTTTAGTTCGTTGATATTCATATTTTAAATGTCCTTTTCTTCTCTCTCATCACGTTTGGGAGCAGTAAAAGCAGTGTAATAAATATGACTGCTTCCGATGTTTATGATCCAAAACCTCCAAATCACGTACATTCTTCATTCCATCCACCCGATACCGTTGTAAATGTAGCATCTTCAACAATGTGTGGCCAATTGGCTCGCCAAAAACCCCATCATTGTGGCCCATCAGCGTTTGTGTGCCACACACACAATTCCATTCCATTGCTGCCGCACGGTCAGAACTTTGATGAACCCGTGACACGCACCCCGTTGGCGTAAGGATATCGGCCAACATCTGTTGTCGGCTGAATGCAGTGCTGCGTTGCGCCATTGAACGTGATTACGTTCCTGTTCAAAAGTGGGTAAACGAGCGGTAATAATCTGGTCCACTTCTGGTCCAGCGAGCGTTACTTTTTTATTTGCCCCGTATGCTGGCCAGCATCTGCAACGCGAGAGTGTATCTGCATACACACACATAGTGCAGTCGGCTGGGATGTGGTAGAAAAGGGATCACACTTTTAGCTCGACCGGGGGGGAGAGCCGTAAATTGAAGTCACGATCCGGTGATCATCCGTCAACGCAAAAGTGACAGTTCCAGGCATCGTCGCGCTACCGGCTGGATTCAATTAAAGTGAAGCTGCTCGGCGGTTTTGCGTTTGCCGCCAGCTGCCTCACATTCGGAGCAGTTCATGCCCGGGTTGCGATGATGATACCCTTGACCTTAGAAGAAGAGCGTGTGGATGATGTCAGTGCTATACGAAAGAGTGTAATTATGGAAGAGAGAGCACTGGTAACTGATTGATTTTCATAATCTTCTACACGGGTTGAGTTGTTGAAGGGTGCTCAGTTGTTCGCTTGAAGTATCCAATTTCAGCCATGTTCTCCTTCATCGTTCGTTTCTGTCTTCGTATTAAAGAACATTCCATAACCTTCAATTAAATGTTTTATTTTCAAAGTTGCCCTTTTTCGAAATGATTATTCCAAACAACTCTTTCAGAAACTTCTTAGTCTCTTACTAAGGCAACTACTTCACTTGATGTACTCCACGCGGCGCTAGAACGTTCAGTTGCTTCATCTGCTCAGCCCAGCACTTAAAGCGTCTGTCACGTGCAAAAGCTGATCGTAAAGATGATTTTTATTAAAATTTATGCTATCATTTACCCGTCGTAATTAAAACACGCTCGCTCACATACACGCCCCGGGTGCGCACAGTTTGCGCGGATCTCTGCAACGCTGAAAAACAGCCCAGCTATGTTTGGCTCACATTTCCGCTTGATTTCTTTTTCTTACTCCGCCACTCGCCAAGTTAGGTTCAGGCTCGCCCGCCGCAAGGTTTATGGTTCTAACCGCAGCGCTGTTGTTGATGGTTGAAGTAAAAAAAGAGGCAAAATGTGATTATTCCGTACCATTTTTATGATTCTTCAGTTTTATTATGCTCAAATATCTAGCCTTAAAAATATTGTAGGAAACTAAAATATGTACGTTGTGTTAGGGCATTGGATCTAGAATTAAATTGAAAAATAAATTTCAATTGTATAGTTGTCTATTTGTTGGAATTGATTGCAATCAAGCAATCAACTCTTTGCTCACAATTAGCTACCCCATTTCAGGGAAATTCCCTCTACCCTCTATGACAAAACCCCCTGCCTGGCACTGATTTATGTACACAAACTGATCATGTTCTACATACGTTTTTTTTATCTTCTCCATCACAGAAATGACTAGTTCCGGTATCATCGTCCCGAAACTGAGCTCTTCATACGCATCCACCAGCTAGAAAGAGCGCGGAAGGACCATTGCCTGCCTGCCTGCCTGAACGTAATTGATCGCTTCGGACATCGTCATATTCAGTCGTCTCCTCTGCCCCGTGCATTCAGTGTGCTACCGGAAGTAGATAGAGTGTGTGAGTGCGTGAGTGTGTGTGTGTGTGTGATTAGATGGCAGTGTAAGTGCATGGTATTGTGTCTATCATCGGCATCGATTCAGCTCCATCACGAGCGGAGTGAATCCGATTCGAAGGAAACGGTGAAACGAGAGTGCAAGGCAACGTAGCCACACAAAAAAACGAGCGCGTGTGATTTCAGGAGGAGCATCCATTCCCCTTGGCCACCCGGGAAACGGTTCGGTCTGTGTTTTTTTCACGACTTTTGAATGCGAACATGGCAGCGGTACGGTCGCCGGCAGTGCTGGTAAATGCCTGCACGACGTGGTGGGCACGGTTCGCGCTGGTGCTGCTGCTAATGCAGCAAACATTTCACGGCGTCCAAACGCTCGATCTAGGTGAGTACGATTGATTTCCCTATCGCCCTATCCTCATCCTCTCCTCATCCTCTTTGCTTTTGGGGCTTTTCACGGTGGGTTGATGAAATTTACTTCCCAACAGTCTTCCACTGTCCGCATCAAAACGCGGGAGACAAGCGATTCATTATAAGGCTCCGGCGGTAATAATCGGTTGCGTTTATCATGGCTGTGACGTTCGTTGGTGGGTTGTGTCGTAGCCTTTTTTTTGCACACAGCGATGAGTCGCACGTTGTCGTCGGTGCGCCAGTTTAACGAGTGAGTGGAAAGCGTAAAAAAGAAACAAAAATAATCTACCGAGATGGAAACTCGTTTCACTCAACCGTTCGTCCTGTGTGGGGCGATACCGATGGTTCGCTTTTTGAAGTTTTTCGGTTCGAAATGCCACCGGAGGACACATGTGACTAATAATTTAGCCAAACAACCTAATCAATCAGTGAAACAGGTACCATCAACAACCGAGATGTTTGGTAACGAAGTGTGCAAAACGAACGGAACTGGTTGATTCGTGAGATTCACAGAAAACAAAAAAGGAGAAACCAATTCATCTGCAAGGTGCTATAACTGTATCAAAATATGGAAAATATAGGAAATTACAAACTTTTAATGTAAAACTACTAATATATACAAAAAATCATCAGCAATTTACACAAATTTAACCTCATTATTTAATTAAATGGCCTGCGAAAGCTTCCGCCAGGATGTGCCCTCGAACACTCTTGACTTATTAGATCGAAAGCCATTCCTCTGTCACGACGGGAAACCTCAGCCAACTTCAATTGATTGCAAATTTCCGTCCGCCTCAGCGCTCCGGGCCCTTTCGCATCGGTCTCATTATTGTAAAAGACATGCACAATTATTTCAAAACCAACCTCATCTCAAACTTTCCACCGCATCGACGAAGCGCGCACAAATTACAATTCTCCGTTTAGCAGCAGGAAGGACATCGGGTGTAGTCAGTCGTTCATTTCCTTCAATCGATTCATTCACCCTGCCAAACGTTAAAGGCGGGGGGGGGGGAGAGATTTTCTGGATGTTGGGTGGGAAAATGGGTGGTTTGTGGGCGTAAAATTTCCCGTCAGCGAAAATGAGCTTCCAACCGCAGAGCAACCCCCCCCCCCAATCCCCCCCCACCGGAGCGCGTTTCATATGTGTTCAACCAACACCGCCACCCGCTTTTGATGTGCTTGTGGTAGTGTCCTTTGGGGAAGCTAGTGATGCACCCAGCGTTGGTGGTGCGCTGCATTCTCGCTCGGTGAGAAATTTAGCAAGCAAATTTTAACGTCCGGAATTTGTAATTTACCTTCAACTGAGGGGCGGTGGATGGAGGGCGACGACGTCCTGCACACACACACACAACCGGAAGCTTCATGCGGTACATTTTGCAAACCCAACCATCCGCCCGGTGGCGAGCGAGTGCGAGTTTCGAGTTCGAGGCTCAAAACTTTCTGCACGGTTCAGCGAAATATGTGCGCGCACTCACCCCGGTTTGGGTGCAGCAGTTTGTGGCATTCTTCTTGGGGTTTGGGGAGAGAGGGTAGGCGGGATTGTGCCACTGGTGCAAACCGGCATCGAAACTGTGATTTTGGGAGGAAGGGTGGGTTGTGTTTCGGTGGTGCATGCCGGAGACAAAGTTAATGACTTAAAATGTAGTTATTTTACTGTTGTCCGCTGAATAATTTGTTTGTATGACTGGGGGTAGATGGTGAATATGGGTCGCGAAGTATTTTGTAATGTTAAATAAATGTATAGTGCCTGAAAGCAGGTTGAAACATTGATCTATTAAAGAGAAAATTCTAAATTTCATCTTGGAATCTGAATCTGCTCCAATTTTTTTATGAAAAATATTATATTAATTTGCTGTGCTAGAACTGATACTCAAACAATATCGATCATGTAACATTTGATAGGTTCATAGTCGTTATGGAACTGATCTTGAACCCATACAGCACATGAAACAAGAATTCTTAATCTAAAAAGGCCAATATTGGGCTAAAAGTTTCTGAAAAAAGCTAACAAAAAAGCTCTTAGAACTGCCTCGAAGGGCTTACCGGTGCTGTATTTCATCCTGAAGCCACATTGGCAATGATTGAACTGTTGGATCTGAATCTAGTATTAAATTCATGCATATCCTCAACTCACATCAATGTTGGAACTAATTCTGATGCCGTCGGGTCCTGGAATGGTATCTGGATTCACACCAGACCTGAAACTGATTTCAAATTCACTCAATTTAGGTATTGGAGCTGATCCTGAACCTACAAAGGTTGAAGAACTTATCAATTCCTATATTAGAATTATATCTGGACTTGTCTTACTCAGGGTATCTATCTATCAATACTATCAATCATGTAACAAAGCTATTTATACTAAATATTCAACTATTGTGTATGAACCTTAGCGTGAGATCGACAACAGAACTGCAAAGGTCATTAAGCACCACAACACCAAATAACTTTGGATGCTTATCAGTTGATGTACCAGTGGCTTTGTTGTGACTTGTTATCGATTTTCGAGAACAGGCATTCCCCAGAGCATTCCTTACAACGCTCCACTCTAACACGAATCTGAAATGAAAAATAGAACACCTTTAAATGCAGTCCATTAGGGCTTCTTCCGTTCAATCCTTCTTGCGCCCCATATAAACCACAAACAGTTTTGATCGCTTTCATTTATACTTCATTTGGTATGGAATTCATCTCCAACGAAAGGGAGGCATAGGGTTTTTAGCTAAATCGAGCTCGTAATCTGCAAACACTCGCAAATGAATCTCGTATTCTTTTTGGCATTCGATCGATAGAAGAAGTTTGAGACGCACACCACCAAAACGATGCATCACAATCTGCTGGGAGATGGATGAAAAATTTACCTACCAACTGTTTGGCAATCGATTACATCTCAACTAGAAAATCCTGTGCCTTTAGCTTCCTGCGAGCGCAAAACGGGGTGCTGCAGTGGTAATAGGAGTTTATTTCACCTTCTCCCGGGAGGTGAGTTGCAATCGAAACGCACTCGGTATGTTGCAGAAATGGTTCGCTACGGCACGCTACACTGCACAACTCGAGAACGATGGCCCCGGGTGTACGAAAATGGATGCGAACGAGGCAACTTTTTCCAACCAATCATCATACCTTGGGCACTTCCTTTCCACTAGCTCTGCCGTCCATCCCCGGCAGCATCCGAAAAACCCGGGCTGCGATATTGATTTTATTTATTTACCCAAAGTTTTCCGTTTAACTTTCCACCTCCCCCCCCATGGGAAGGCGATTACTACGGGCCTGCCGGGGGAGGGCCGTTGCAGTACGGTACGATGCGCATATTTTTCCATCTGTTTGCTGAAAGTCATCCCGACCCCGGGCTCGTTCGCCGAGCGTATGCCTCGAAGGTATCACAGGCCGACCCAGAACTCTTCTCATATTTCCCCATTACTAATTGCAACCCGGACGGGTGAACGAGGAGGTGCCTGATGATGGCTTCCCACCCTCCCGGTCGGGACCCGGCTGGCGAACATCTTCATTTAACGATCTCCAGACATTGTCGATCTCTGTGGGCCCTCACGCCGTACGCAGCGGAAATATGCTGCCATGTAGCGTGGAATGAATGTGTGCGAGTGTCTGTCCGCTTCCCCCTGAGCAGGGGTGTAAAGTTGTTCGAGAGCGGGAGGTGCAACCCGGTACGAAAGTTATCACTTTTCATTTCATTTTAAATTTTTGCCATGAATCAGAACGCCTCACCATCGTTGCTGCTGAGTTGCAGTTGCGCTGCAAAGGGGATCGAAAAGATACAGTTCGTCGAGCGTGCCTCCAACGCGCCCGCGTGTGGAAGCATGATGATGACCTGTTGGACGAAGCCTGATCGTGGATCCCTGGGTCCTCACACACAATGGCTGGGGCAGGCGGCTGGGTGGCACATAATTTCAATTTCAACACAACATTTGCACCGTCCTGCTGTGACCCCTTGGGTCGTTCGGTCGGTCGGTCTATTTGCATGAGAGGGTCTATGAGAGTGGAAGGGTTTTGTAAATGTTGCTTCATCTCCCCCCCCGCACAGCTCCTCAGCAGTTGCTTTTACGAGAAAAGTCACGATTTCTCATCCGTACAAACCAACAGACAGACGCACAAAGTTTGGGAGAGGAGGATACTTGCCTTTTTGGTTTGTAGCTGCTGCTGCGAGAGAAGACGGAGGCCTTAGATGAACTGGGCCGGCTATTTGCGGTCGGTAAAATATGCAAATAAAGTTCCCTGCCTACATCGGCACTTTGCTTGACCGGTACGGAGCGTGTGTGAGTGTCGAGTAGGGAGATAAGTTTGACTTTCGGATCCCTGCTGGACGTTACCGTCCGTCATGTCCGGGCTGTATAGTATGCCACGGTTCAGGCTGACTGCTTCCTGCGCTCCTGCCAAGAAGACACTATCTAGCAGTAGTTCAGGCTGACCCTCAGCAAGTAAGCGACGAACTCCCCCGACTGCTCACCAAACCAATTTGCTCGACCAACCTGCAAAGCCACAAATTGGTCGTAAAGTTGAGCCGGGACTTTTAATTCGCTAGTCCACCCTAGCTCAACCGTTGACCCATTTGACCCCGCAAGGATTCGAACTTTTGCGCTGAACGTTTCTCTCTGATGCCGACGCGGCAAAAGAATGTTTGACTCTGTTTGATTTTGCTTCACCCTTAAATTTTCCTCTCCCGTGCTCTTAGCTCATGGAAAAATGGTGAAGGCTTTTTATTATTTATTTGCTACCACCGCCGCTAATTGATCATTACACAGTCTTTCGAGATGTAATTATTGAAGGGATAAAATATGTTTTAATAACCCTGCTGGCTGGCTGGCTGGCTGCCGTTATGCTGCCCCGGCAGCACTGTAACGTGGCTGCGCTCGCGCCGAAACAGCTCGATTACACTCGACCGCAAAGAAATGAGTGAATAATTTACAACAGATGCTGTCTAAACTTTTTCGGCTCGCAAAATTGGTAACCATTTATCATTGTGAGGTCGCTGCTCGCCGTCCGCTGCGAGGGGACGACGACGTATGATGGGGTTGGGTTTTGCCGGGCATCGCGTTCGCTTTCCGTTCTCGTGCTGTGTAATTTTCTTTATGGTTTCTAAGTTGCGAAATATTTGCGACTTCATCATACGCTGGTTGGTGTTTGTGCGTTAGAGTGTAAAAATTATTTTTAACGTTTTTGTTTATGCCTTTTTTAGGAGAAGTTTTGGTTTGTTGGTAACGAATGATGTATTGATCCAACCGAAACCATTCAATGTAAAAGCTATCCAAGATCGATGGCTGGTTACTAGTGAGCTTTCTGGTGAACTGATACTCAATATTGCTGTATAAAGAGTTCTTCGTATTGTTTATTGAATATGTTTCAAATGTGTATTATACACACTACTGAGAGTATAATCTGTCCGAAAGAATATTAAGGTATGTTTGGCAGACGAAGTTGTTTATGTGAAACAAATAAAATATTATAAATATCTAATGAAAATGTCTCAAATGTCACAAATTATCATTTCATCGACATTTTTTACATTTTAAAGCAGTATTATCTGATTTTTTCTAAATTCTTTATTACTTAAAATGTCTGTAAAGTTATCTCTTAGACTAAAAAGAACTTTTCACAATGCCAAAAATCAATGATATTGAATTGATCTTAGCAGCAAAGGACTTGGTTCAGTTAATTTTTTAATCTGTTTTTACATTTTTTAAAGCCTTTAAATAGCCTTGTTGCGATCAAAACTAGCAACTTTTGTAGTAAATATCTTTCAGGCGAAGAAGGTTTTAACTTCTTTGAGCCTTCAAAGGCAACTGCACAACGCAATAAAATAGTTATGTTCATTTCACATTTATAATTCAAATTGAAGTTTATTCCATGAATGATTTATTTTTTTAAACTCGTCGCTTTAATTTAATTAATCTTCGCTGGTCAAATCAAGAAAGCCTTCTTTTGCCATATGTCTCTAATTTGGTGCATTTGTCTGTTTTCGCACAATATTCGCCTCTTCCAACAGCCATAAAAGGGCGTTAACAAGGGCACCATTCGCCGAATTCGTTAGCTGCGCCCCGTACACTCATTTCGCGAACGGGGTAAAGTTTGATGAAAAATTTGATTAAAATCTGTAACGCTTCTTCCTGACTTCTTCTTCCTGACTGCTTGACTTCGGGGTCCGGTGCTCCTTTTGCAAATGCAGTGTATCGTTGGATCCGATTGGATATTTTGCTATTCGTTTCATCGTACGCACACTGCTGGGCTGGTTCGCGCCTCCACCTCGGACGGCTGGTATCTTGTTATAATTTTAATTTTAATTTCCCATCTTGCCCGGCATTTCATTCCACGGTGAGGGCGCGCTTCGCATCGCAAGCAACAATCGGATTAGGGCGGCTACGCCATACCCGAACGCACCGAACGACGGTGTCCGGGCGGCAGCGCGTCTTCGCAGAAGGTGTGCTGCTGTAGTGCCTTTTGCTGCGGTTGATTACATTTCGTGAAGATCCTCCGAGCGAGCCAACATAATCGGTTCTGCCCCGAAAAATTGGGCCTCGCTCTGTCCAATTGCGTTTCCGTCTTCTCTTTCCGTCCTCGCCGAAAACAACCTCGACGCAGGAAACTGCTAACGTAACCTTCGTCGCCCTCGACGAAGCAAGGCAGCTTCGGGCATCTATCGATTTACCTCGCGCTTTCGCGGGGTGAGATGGGTGAGTTGGGTTTTATTTTTTGTTGTTCGGCTTGCCAATCGCCCGATCGATGGACCCTTTCGACGGTTTGGCTTTGGGTGCAATATTTCTTGCCACAAATCGGCATCCATCCTCCCCGTGTGCTTCGCGCAAAGATTCCCAGCACAAGATAGTCAACGGCGGTGGCAGCGGACCCCGGGACGCAAAGGTCTTGATTCTCAACCCCAGCCCAGAGGTTTAGAGGGGGAGCAATAAATTGGCAACTTAATGAGACAGATGCAGCCCGGTATCGGGCCTCGTAAATCCGGTGCTGCTCAAGCTGCTGCGTGAGTGGTGGCCGAAAGTAAAGGGAAGGAAGCTCGCCGTCTTTTGTCCGCTCCATCCGTTACCGAGCGATCGCACTGTTGTGAGGCACTGGACTAAGTTGGACTCTTTTATTATGGTTAGCTGAGCGGTTCCTGTTCCATCTCTTCCTCGAACCTTCAACATTGAACCTCATTCCGCACAAAACCGCTTGTGGTCGCGCTACATAATCGTTAGACTTACGTTGTTTGCGAAAAACACAGTTTCTCATTGGGCTTTTGGAGCGGTGCGTTTCCGTTCTCTTTTATTTCTTGGTTCCCCGCCATCAAAATACATCATAAATGTAATGAAATTTGTGATCGAGAGCAAGATCCGCGTCGTGATGAAATAATGCAAACCCTTTATGGCGGTCAGTGCGTTTCGGGGCACCTGATGACTGAACGACTTGAAATGTGTGGGAAACGTTTAAAACCCGGCTCAGGCACTACAGCTGTGTACAACCGAACGCTGCGAGCAAGCAAGTGGATTTGTTTGCAAGTCGTTTTTACGATTTAATGTGCATTGCTGCGTAAAAGGCGGAATTGAGGGGGGGTTGTTCTATAAATTCGGATGCATTCTTGATGCGTTTTAAACCCTGGGAAAGAGATTTGCAAGTCGTGAAAAGAGTCTCAAACTGCTTGTAGTAAATTTGTTTCATGTGCACTACAATAAACTGCAACTTTGAAACTCTTAGGAACGATAATTTGATAGCTGCTTTAATTAACTTAAACCCTTTATTAGCATTGGGACTTGTTGACGTTTAGTCATTATTCCAATTTAGTTTTATTAATTTGGAGAACATTGATGCTTTTAAACAAATTGCGCCAAACCAAATCATTTAGTACGGAAAACCGAAAAAAACTGAACAAAAATCCCGTTTTCTTGTAGGAAAGAGAACAAATTTCAACAGAAAAGGGAATCGAAAATCTTTTTTTTTATTTTCTCAGATGTTTTAAGCAGCTTTCAATAATATATGGTTGATTATTTAAATTTCGTTTAATATTTCTTAGAAATTATTCAGATTGTATGCAATGGCTTATATGACTTTAATCACAAACAACTTCGGATTGCTCAATAGTCATTGCAATAACAAAAAAAAAGGAAAAGAAGTGTTAAAACCGAACAAATCTTCTCAAAACACTAAACCTCAACGCAACAGCAATTCGTCTCCGCACGTACGTTACACAAACATTCTAAAGCCCTGCCCCAGGGCTTTATCGATCGAACTTGCGAATGCTTTCACCACGGAACCACGGCTCGAAACTTTCAATGGCGTCCCGGTAAATCACGTAATTGACAAATGGGAATAAAGGAATTCCAAACCGCATAAAAATAGCCTCCACAACCATTCTTTCTTTTTCCCCTTTTCGTTAGGCCTTTCCGTCGGTGCGGGGCGGAAGGTGGACCAGCTTCTAGTGCGCCTAAGAACGTCGCGTTTTGGTTTTTGCGGGTGCGCCAAACCCCCCTCGCTTGAATTATGTTCCAGACCGGTCAAGTGTCATCTAATATGAATCATTTATTTCAATTTCCCCCCTCGATTCCCAAGGCGCGTACCAGCGAGGCGTCTTACGTGAGCGTTCGCACTTGCGGACGTGGCTCCCCGGAAACGGGACGAAAAGGTCGACAGCGAAGGTAAAACCACTACTGAGGAATGGTGAAGAAACGGTGGGGATGGATTTCACGAAAGGAGTGTGTTTCACTTGCTCAAAGAATCGATTTCGTACGGGCTTTTCTGCTTGCTTTTATTCAATTGGATGTTTTTCTTGAGTATCGATTGCGATCCAATATCCATTGGGTGGAAGTTTTTCCTCAGAAAAACTCCGTTACCACCAGTTGTTTCTTTTGTAATCAATTTTCATCGATTTTTTTTATCTTTTTTTTAATTTCTATAAGGAACAATAAGGAATTTTTACAAAATTGACCTATACTTGGAAAAATTCATCGGTTTGTCTTCAATTTTTACATCCCAATCGAGATCCTTTTTCAGTACTTACCCTTTTTAACTGACAGAATCTATCCTTTCACTTATTATTTTTGCAGTGTACCGTACTGAGTAGTGCATTAAAAAAAGCATCCGATTTTTTTTTTATCAAATGTAAGATCCATTGTCCCCTCCTGCTCTCTCCACCTTTCAGGTTGTTAAGGGTGGATCGGGCAGGAAATGAAAGCATGATGGAAATGCTTTTTACTCATCGATGCGAGATGAATTTCAATGAAACCCAACCCCGGCACACAAGTACACGCGCCAAATGCGGTCGGTCGGACGGTTGGGCTTGGGTTCAGTAAAATGCTCACGTTTATAATATTTTTATAGTAGTCATCCGTATAGCATTGCTGGCTTTAACATGCCTCCACGCCAGGGTATGATGAAGGACCGGTGCGGTTTGGAGCAATTGTATTTTTCGCTTTCAAACACACTTGCAATTGAAGTGAATCGTGTACACTAAAACTGATCACTTTCATATTTTGTTGGGCAATGCCCACTCTCCGGCTCCTGGCAATCATTTTTTTAAGAGGCTCATAAAATCCTGAGAACCATTTTCATTTACCAAGTTGCACATTTTCCTTCCCGCGCTGTGCGCAACGAAAAGCTAAAAGGTGTGTTTTATAGCTTCTGTGTGTGTGTGTGTGCGTGTGCCGCACTTGAGTCCATCAATAATGTGAAGTCGGTAGTTAGGCCTGGCTAAAACGCTCCATTTTAGCCCACAGCGGCAGTAGGAATACGCGTACGAAGTGGCATTATATGGCAGCTGCTCCGCGCATTCAATTTGCTTCGTACACTTCTGTGCACCATTTTTTGCTTCCAATTTCCAGTGCTCCAAATGCTTACTCGCGGTGTTGATTGTGTTGTTTTTCTGTTGATCACAAAATGAAAGCTTCATAAAAACGGGAAAGCACAACATTCACGCGCAAGCCCAACATCGCTTTTTATTAGTTGGCCCTTTTTTTTTGGAGTGAAAAGAAGCCATCGCATTGCAAAACCCGGTCTCCCAATTTGTGTGAAAATCGTGACGGCTTACTGATGCTATCGATGAGCGACGGCTTCGGGGTATGGCGTCCTGCGATTACTGCGCCACCCAACAACTCCCAAAATGCATGCCACTCGCTGCTGCTGCTGCTGCTCCAATGACATTTCAACCTTACACCTCTTTCCCTGCGCGCGTTCCTTTTCCCTTACTGCACAGCCAACTCAATCACGGCCGGATGTGTCCGCGTTTTCCGCGTCCGCGTCAGTCAGCGGGGTCCGCTGTCAGGCAAAATCAATATTTTATGTCACGAGCTGACCTTTTCTGTCGCCGGCCTTTCGTATGCTCCAGGGAGAATCAACACAGCCAGGGTGTGTGTGTGTGTGTGCATGTGTTTCAATTCAGCGAGAACTCCGGTGATGGGGATTTGGAATCGAAAATTCTCTAACAAATTTGACGAAATTTGGATGCAACACGATACGATACGGGAACACTGCACACACATACACATGGGTCGACAATTTGCATATTGCAGCCAATGAATGATTCAGCACAACTGCAGTGACCTAGTTGCAACACCGTGTCACACCGTATATGGAGCCACCCGGACCGTTGTAGGTCTGCATTC